>NC_090246.1:33004653-33224653 GCF_037325665.1 Littorina saxatilis
CGGATTCCAGCATTACAAACAAACAAAATATTACTACCATCTCTAAACGCTTGCATAATTTGACGCCAGAATAGTAAGTCTACACCTTTCATCAAGACAGTATAGTAAGTCAAATAACTTTCAACAAGAATAGTGCGTGTATAACTTTCAACACGAACCATTTTCGGGCCATTTTTCAATGCTTATAATTGCAATTAAATTCAAAACTTGAATGATATGATCAAACGCATAGAAACACATTTTTTTGCAGTGACGATTATAAATCACAATATACATAAGATTATAACATGATCTATGTTATTGAGCCAAGTGTGTATATAGTATAGTAGACGCACGGAATATAAACTTCATAATGTAATGCCCCACTCATTCATCTATCATAGATCTAGATTCATACATCAGCTCATCACAAGGAAAAAACCTCTCTGAGCCATCTAACGCCACAGACTCATGTAACCATAATAATGCAGTGACGGTAATTCATCTATAAAACTCATACCTCGACTCTGCAATTTTTCATAAATTTCAGCGACGTAGTGAGATGAGAAATTGAGCAGAAAGTGTGGACGAAATTGTCAAACATCCCAACAAATCTACGTGCAGCTATCATCTCAAGAACAAGAACAAGTTATTAGTCATGGTTCGAGAATACAATCTGCATCTATTTCACACGAGAAAGGGGCTGTCACTTCCTGAAGGAAAACTTATAACTATTGCAAAATTTCTTATAGGGAAGGGAAAACCCTGTCTGGGAATTGGTGACTGAAAACATTTTAAAGTGTTCTGATAAACCTACCAGTAATACCGGTAACTCAACTGACAATTATTGTCACAAGAAGATGAGAATAACAATGACTCCTGGATTGTGCAGAAAAAGCAGAATCTTGACTGATCCTAATCTTATATTAGTTGATGTCTAAAGGGTTTTAAGAGGCATGTGGGGACGCAAAGAACTACTACTATAGTTAGTTTAGTTGATGCTATCACAATAGACAATCTCCCAATATATATATAGCCCCGTGTCAGGTTTGTCGTCACACTGAATGAATCTCAAAATGCATTGTGTGGCGTCACTTCCACTTAACTACTTCGAGAGAAAGTGTGTCAATACTACTGCTAACTCAACTTAAAAATATTGTCACAAAATCATGAGAATACCAATGTATCCCAAATAGGTTTTTTTGGTTTTTTTAAAAACAGGATCCTGAATGATGACTGCACGACAAGGGCGGGGATGTAGCTCAGTCGGTAGCGCGCTGGATTTGTATCCAGTTGGCCGCTGTCAGCGTGAGTTCGTCCCCACGTTCGGCGAGAGATTTATTTCTCAGAGTCAACTTTGTGTGCAGACTCTCCTCGGTGTCCGAACACCCCCGTGTGTACACGCAAGCACAAGACCAAGTGCGCACGAAAAAGATCCTGTAATCCATGTCAGAGTTCGGTGGGTTATAGAAACACGAAAATACCCAGCATGCTTCCTCCGAAAACGGCGTATGGCTGCCTAAATGGCGGGGTAAAAAACGGTCATACACGTAAAATTCCACTCGTGCAAAAAACCCACGAGTGTACGTGGGAGTTTCAGCCCACGAACGCAGAAGAAGAAGAAGAAGACTGCACGACAGCTAAGAGTATGATTATGAAAGAGAAAACTGGAAAAATGGGCAAACTGACATACCGCTTTAGTATAATACCGCTTACTATACTAAAACGTATTGTCATAACACCGTAATTAGAATCAATAGCAACCGGGCTCCCAGACAGTATGGCCGGGTGGTAACGCACTTGCGCTCGGAAGCGAGAGATTTGCGAGTTCGACCCTGGGTCAGGGCGTTAGCAATTTTCTCCCCCCTTTCCTAACCTAGGTGGTGTGTTCAAATGCTAGTCTTTCGGATGAGACGAAAAACCGAGGTCCCTTCGTGTACACTACATTGGGGTGTGCACGTTAAAGATCCCACGATTGACAAAGGGGTCTTTCCTGGCAAAATTGTATAGGCATAGATAAAAATGTCCACCAAAATACCCGTGTGACTTGGAATAATTGGCCGTGAAAAGTAGGATATGCGCCAAAATGGCTGCGATCTGCTGGCCGATGTGAATGCGTGATGTATTGTGTAAAAAAATTCCATCTCCCACGACATAAATAAATCCCTGCGCCTTGAATATGTGCGCGATATAAATTGCATTAAACATTTTTTTTTAAACAAAATCCCTGCGCTTAGAACTGTACCCACGATACACGCGATATAAGCCTCATATTGATTGATTGATTGACTGTATGACAATTTAAGCAGAATATTGACTGCCGATTGCTCAACAGCTAAAACTATGAAAGAGACGTATGGGAAAATGGCAATCTGTCAGAACATCTTCTTTGCTGTCACACACACAATCATGAGTTAACTGCTCATCATTGCTCTTTGGGAATTGATCGATGTCGTGAAACGACCTTCACCTGTTCTGCGTCTTGTCCATTTGTTATGCTGAAGTCTTCACTGTCAGAATGCAATTACTGTCAGGTCAAGAAATTGCTGTCCCAACGAGCAGAAGCTTACGGACCATCATTCAAGGGAGTGGGGGGGTAAGAAAAAGAACTAAAGAGAAAGAAAAAAACACTCTGGTACCGGGTAACGGTGAGACAGCAAGACAACCACACTGAACAGATAGATAGAATAATACATGTAGTTTGCACGCGTAGCGAACACGCCTTTGTACTCGTGTGTTTTGTGTCTATAAGCGCACGCGAGAGCGTGGACTTGCATGTGTGGCGAAGAAAAACTGAATAAAGTTATCCAGCTGGCAACATTTTCCAGACAGAGCAAAACACAAGAAGACACTTTCCAGCTGATTCGACGTTTTTCCAACCTACATTTCAACCACTTTCAACCGTCTCATCTCCATTCCCCTCCGCTTGACCTTTCTTTCTCAAGGTGTATATTTAAGCGGCAAGGTGTTCCAAACTCTTTGATCCTCCCTCTATACCTGCTGCAAGGTAAAACGCAGGTTCAGTGGGAGGGGATGCTGGGAGACAGCAGGAAGGAACTAGGGAGGAGGTTGGTTTTTTTCATGCGGCAGGTACAGGTGCCCAACACCGGTTATTTGAGGAGACAGTGGTTTTGTTCTGCTTGCCACAACAGATGCATGTATATATATTATAATCATGCTTTAGTTCCAGGGAGGTTACTAGGATTTATTTCTTGAAGGCAAATGTGCAGAAATAGCCATGAAAGTTTCATTAGTTTTCGGTAAGTTTCCCCAATCTTTTCCCCATTGGAAAATAGCTCGGCTGCTCCACCGAAATGAGAAAAAAAATTCACAGTACTGACTGAATAGCACCAATTAACCGAGAACTGAGAGCGCAGTGCTACAGACTTAGGTCAAAGCTGGTTTGTGAATTCAGTCAACGAGAAGAGAAGAAGAAAGACAAGCAATGATGTCCCGAAGCTCCATCGTACCCCTCCTTGACTAAAAGGAACAGGTCTACTTAGGATAAGAAGAAAGGACAGACGGCCATGAATTCGAGAGTCAACGAACTCCTTCAACAAGGCAGTCAAGTATTCCTTCTTCGGCAGTGTCTTAATTGAGCGTCTCTTGTCCTCTCATCTCCTGTGACAGACAGGGTCTCTGTCCTCCTCTTCGTATTCTTCTACACTCTGTGTACTTGTAATCCACTCATCCAACCTTCGCATGATGCTGGTAGACGCTATTCCATGAGACAAACTGATATGTAATACACGTACTTAGAGATGATTATGCCAGGGGCTCTAGAGAACAAGTTCCGTTTGGTATGGAAGGATGATCACAACATGACCTTATACTAGAGAAAAGATTCCGTGCGACCTGGAATACACGAACAGAAGATAATATAAGGAGCACATAGTTCGAATAATGTTCCGTGTCTGATTTCACAAGAGTGTCCGCAACTCTAGAGACGCCGTAGCTGCTACTTTTTTAAGCTCCGGGTGTCTTGGGCCTGCTTGAGTTTTATAGATGATGCGAACTGGACGGTAATATCTGACATTTTACCCTTTTGTGGGGGCTTTGGTGAAAATACAAACAAACAGAAAAAAAAAAAAAAATCGTCAGCCTCTAAGGTTTTGATTGCATTTGAGAAGGGAAAAAAATCATTTAAAAATAAAGCTACTACGTCGCGATAAAAACTTAGTTTAACAGACTGCCGTGACGAACTGACCGATTTGTGTTCGATACTAGTCTACTCTTGTTGTTTGGTCAATACCACTTTACAAAACACCTGGCGCGAAAACTGTTCAGAAGCTCTGGAATCAGGGACTGTGGATATGTGTACTCCACAGTCTCTGTCAGAGGTGCATGTACCTATGCCAGCAGGTAGAGCACTGCTGTGAAAGGGGAGATGATGGAGAGGAATCTTCCGACGAGAACCACCTGGCACGAGACACGACGCGCACGTGCGTGACTGATTAGCGCGCATTGTTTGCAAGTCGCGCTGTGTGCGCACCACAGTACTGTGCGACTAACTATAAGTATCTAGTCTGTATCCACACAAAAAGCCTTAGATTTTGTCTTGCCCTGATTCCAGAAATACAAGCGTACCCTTTTTGCTCTCCTTGAAGTCGTCTTGGATTTCGTCTGAGCTTTTCGGAAAGTAGAACTCGGTTGATCCATTTTTTTTTTTTTTTAGGGCTACGCCCCGGATTCGAAACAAAGAAATAAGCTGATTCATCAATTACTTTAATGACATTGCCAGGAAGAGAGGGCAGGAGGAGATGAAGAAGACGACGATAAAGAAGGAGAAGCAGACAAAACTCGTGAGAAAATCAGCAGTAGCTAGCTCGTTACCAAGATTCGACATACAGAACGAAGCGGATCCATCTTTTTCTCAAATGAGAAAAATAAGAATAAAAAAGATTTTGAGAAAACTAGTGGTAGCGAATTCTCTACATAGCGGAGCCGACTGAGCACATACCCACTTACTATTAGAACAGCCCTTTGGCTGTCTGGAATCCAATGGCAGTCTAAGAGAATTCTATCACCTTGAAGTATCCAAGAAATGTATCTTGTCTGATTCCCAGATCTTGTGCCAAGGCGCCTGGCGGGACGATGAAGGGTCGACCCACCTGTGCTCGTAATCCAAAGCACGGAATACAGATAAATGAACGCTGACTCAAGCACCATAGGAATCTGACAATGAGCCAGCAAACATTTTATCATAGTCATAGACATGTATAATGTATTGTCTTCCCTTTGCACTCTAATGAAGCTCAAATATTCGAAACGAGATGCAGTAGATGTCTTGGCTTTACAAGGCATATCTATTTTACTCCTATTCGACCCCTGCGCCTAAACCGCCGCTAGCGCCTTATTTGTTTTATAGCATCAGTTTAATATCGAAACACCTAATTATATCTAAAGGAGAAAATATAAAGAAGACCTAATACGAACAATTTATGAATTTTAAAAACACACACACAAGAAAGGTATAAAGAAAACTGAAAGTCTATCCCGCTTGTGGTAAGTAACAACAGAAAGAACACAGACAGACAGACACAGACAGACACACACAGACAGACACAGACAGAGACAGACAGACAGACAGACAGACAGACAGACAGACACACAGACACACACACACACACACACACACACACACACACACACACACAAACACACACATATTCGTCGCAATCGATCATTTCACAAACTGGTGGTAAGTAACAACAGAAAGAACACAGACAGACAGACAGACAGACAGACAGACAGACAGACAGACAGACAGACAGACAGACAGACAGACAGACAGACAGACAGACAGACAGACAGACACACACACACACACACACACACACACACACACACACACACACATTCGTCGCAATCGATCATTTCACAAAAATTTTAGGAAAGCAATTTGCCACAGCAAAGGCGACCTCATCAGGATCACTCCACAAGAAATAAGACAAAAATATCATCGATCATTTCTTGCATCAACGGCGAATTTAGCAAGCTGATAAGGGTGTTTAGATTGGGGGAGGGGTGGTAAGGGTGGGGTGTTAAGAGGAGGGTAGTGAGGAAGACTAACAGGCAGACAAACGTGTGCATTTCATTTTCATCAGATGTGTGTGCATTACATAAGATGTGTGTGCATGTCAGAGAGAGAGAGAGAGAGAGAGAGAGAGAGAGAGAGAGAGAGAGAGAGAGAGAGAGAGAGAGAGAGAGAGAGTCTGTGTCTATTTATACATCTATGTATGTGTGTCTGTGTGCGAACGTGTGTGTGTGTGAGTGTGTGTGAGTGTGTGTGTGTGTGTGTGTGTGTGTGTGTGTGTGTGTGTGTGTGTGTGTGTGTGTGTGTGTGTGTGTGTGTGTGTGTGTGTGTCCCTGTCTGTCTATCTGTTAATCTGGCAATAGACCCTATCGGTATTCTAAGCGCTTAAAAAGCTCTCGCAAACTTCAAACCATAGCAAAGCAATCGGTACGGCTTTCTTGTAGAGAGAGCTGCGAAGGCCGAAGATCGTAGTTCTCGCGACTCAGTTTTGAAGCATAATAGAGAGCATGTCTCGCGAGAGCTGCTCCGATGCCAAAAAGGTCTACGTCTGCCTGCCAGTGTCTGTGTGCGCATTTAATCATGACCCCCACACGTCTGAAGCAAGAACCCACACAGATGCAGACATCAATGATGCCTCACGCCGCAGGTACATTTTTACGCCTTTGGCACGGCCAGTAATCATGAAGGTGGAGCGTTTCAATTTGATTATGCATGGCAGAAAAAATGCGTGCATAGCATATATAAAGAAAAGGTTTAATTATCATTCTAACAAAAAGAGATTGACAGGAACTCTCTCGATCTCACCCTCATCCTAATCTCTCTCTTACATAATAATTAGAGGAAGAGAGAGAGAAGAGAGAGAGAATAGAGAGAGAGATTGGATTGGATTGGATTGGATTGTTTACTCATTTAGGCCATAGCCCCTTTATTAGGGGGGTGAACATTATAAGATCAGGGGCTCACATCCACGTCGGACATCGGACATACACGGATATTTTTTTCCAAATGTCCTATACATTTTTCATGCAAGAGGACATATGTCCTATTGTTTTTGTCACAAAGTGGTCATTGTCCGATTATGCTTTCATTTGATCCGGACATTGTCAGTACTTTCCAATTTACAGTTGTTTGATTTGCTACGATGTGTCTCTCCAAGCAGACAAAACCATGCTGTTAGTGTAGTCAAGTGGCGTATCCAGTCTTTTTGTGTAATTATCTCCTGCCCGACTCAGTTGCCTCCCCTGTCTATTATCTTCCCCTGACCCAAGTTGTGTCTCCCGCTAGGAGTATTGTGTGTTTACTATCGTAGGGAAGACTCTTGACCGGATTCCTTTCTAACCTCTTATCCCAGATTTAGGTGGTCGTTATGTAATGTGCCGCCAGACTGTCTGGGTATCGTTGGACGGCGTTTTGTCAAGTGGGTGTCATTTCTTTTGACAGGGTGGCTTGGAGGTTTTAGTCTCTTACCCCTCTCCCCCTTCTTTGTAACTGGTTGTAATCTAATGAGCCTTATCCGGTGTGCGTAATATTTCCGGTGCTTGACACCCGACCGACACGGCTTCATGCCTCGGTAACGATCCCTTTCATTGGGCAGGCAATCTTAAGTAGAACGCCCCCCGTTGTCTGACACCGGGTATCTTTCCTATTGGCTATTGGGAATCGGAGTTGACCAGCCTTTAAAAGACTGAGTATTTAGGCTAGAGGAGAGAACGCGATTTGTGATATACTGAGCTGTGTGCTGCTCGATTGTGTCGGTTGACGTGAACGGTCGAAGTGCTGACCAAATTTGTCGCGAAGTTGTAATCAGTCGACTTGTGGTGTTAGATTCCGATACCT
The DNA here is from genome assembly GCF_037325665.1 of Littorina saxatilis. Classification (NCBI taxonomy): domain Eukaryota; kingdom Metazoa; phylum Mollusca; class Gastropoda; order Littorinimorpha; family Littorinidae; genus Littorina; species Littorina saxatilis. The sequence goes on from NC_090246.1 coordinate 33,012,506, forward strand.
GTGCTCTTGTGTTTACGTTTCTTCTAAGTGTGCTCATCGAGGAGAATCTTGCCTTCTTCTTTACACTGCTTTCTGGTTTACACCAGAAATTCTGGTCTTACATATATATATATTGTTTATGGTTTGCACCAGAAATTCTGGTCTTATATATATACATATTGTTTCTGGTTTACACCAGAAATTCTGGTCTTATATATACATATTGTTTCTGGTTTACACCAGTGTAAACCAGAAACAATATGTATATATAAGACCAGAATTTCTGGTGTAAACCAGAAACAATATGTATATATAAGACCAGAATTTCTGGTGTAAACCAGAAACAATATGTATATATATAAGACCAGAATTTCTGGTGCAAACCAGAAACAATATATATATGTAAGACCAGAATTTCTAGTGTAAACCAGAAAGCAGTGTAAAGAAGAAGGCAAGATTCTCCTCGATGAGCACACTTAGGAAGAAACGTAAACACAAGAGCACAGGTATCGGAATCTAACACCACATAAGTCGACTGATTCCAACTTCGCGACAAATTTGGTCAGCACTTCGACCGTTCACGTCAACCGACACAATCGAGCAGCACACAGCTCAGTATATCACAAATCGCGTTCTCTCCTCTAGCCTAAATACTCAGTCTTTTAAAGGCTGGTCAACTCCGATTCCCAATAGCCAATAGGAAAGATACCCGGTGTCAGACAACGGGGGGCGTTCTACTTAAGATTGCCTGCCCAATGAAAGGGATCGTTACCAAGGCATGAAGCCGGGTCGGTGTCAAGCACAGGAAATATTACGCACACCGGATAAGGCTCATTATATTACAACCAGTTACAAAGAAGGGGGAGAGGGGTAAGAGACTAAAACCTCCAAGCCACCCTGTCAAAAGAAATGACACCCACTTGACAAAACGCCGTCCAACGATACCCAGACAGTCTGGCGGCACATTACATAACGACCACCTAAATCTGGGATAAGAGGTTAGAAAGGAATCCGGTCAAGAGTCTTCCCTACGATAGTAAACACACAATACTCCTAGCGGGAGACACAACTTGGGTCAGGGGAAGATAATAGACAGGGGAGGCAACTGAGTCGGGCAGGAGATAATTACACAAAAAGACTGGATACGCCACTTGACTACATCAGTGTACGTTTTGTTGCGAGAAAAAAAAGGTCCTAGTCATTTTTGTTTTGTTCGGGACAAATGTCCTATCGCTTTTGCATTGTCTAGGACATTTGTCCTATGCCATCTCTCATTGATGTGAGCCCCTGTAAGATGTTTGATGGGTTGTTGACAGACCAGCTTTTTTGTCTGTCCGAGGGGGAGCATATCGTCTTTTGTTTCATATTTATTGACAAAAGTCGATATGCCCCCCCCCCCCCCCCCCGAGGACCGACAAAAAAGCTGGTCTGTCAACAACCCATCAAACATCTTATAATGTTCACCCCCCTAATAAAGGGGCTATGGCCTAAATGAGTAAACAATCCAATCCAATCCAATCCAATCTCTCTCTCTATTCTCTCTCTCTTCTCTCATCAAACATCGTTTTTGTCATCATTTTGGTAGTGAGAAAACAAGTGCACAATCAACCCAGGGAGCCATGCTTTGAAACACGGGTACCGTGCGGATAACCACACGGGTCCCGGTTTGATAACCACTGGCAATCAAAGATGGCGTGTGAATGCAACTTTCTGTGTTTTTGAGTTCATTAAATGAGTTGGGATGAATATGTCAGGTTTGAGGATGCACATTTCTGTAGGTTCATCTCGGTATTCCACCCCCTCGGCTTTCTGTTGTAAATATTAAGTTGCTATTTTCTTTGCTTTTATTATTGTTTCTTACTTGTGCTTCGTTTATCGATACAACGTCTTGTGCACGGGTCAAAATGTGTGTGTCAGGTGTCGTTTTACTTGAACTTGACGTTCGTGTTTCTCCGAACGTCTGTGTATCGAAACACAGATACACGCACTCCGTGAATTTGTAGGTTTCATTTGTTTGTGACGAATTTATTGAAGTAGTTTTGGTTTTTTGTTTACTTTTGCCAGTTTGCCAGTTGGTTTTTGGAACTTTGCAAAGCAGTGTCTTGTCGTCTGTTTAGGTCTGGGGAAACGCCAATGAAAAGAGCCGAAGAATAGTCGAGCGTTTCTATTGGGTTTGCTTTTGATTATCCATGTAATAGGGCTTCCTGCAACTATGGTAACCGGGGATTTATTCCCCGGGGAACATGAGATTTATTTCCCAGGTGCTTGTGAATGAAAACTCGTGAAAATGATGACAAATATATATACAATGACATAATGACATTTGCACACAAATCAAATGAAATAAATCATACACGAACTAAGACATTACATTTCAAATAAAATATATCGTAGGCTTACATGAACTAAGACATAACAACACTACGTAGCCGAAATGCTTTGTACACATAAACTGACAACTTTTGAACAATACCTTCATTCACAGATGCCATAAGCATAGAAAACTTGTGTAAACTTGGGTTTCTATAAAACTTAGCAGGAATAAACTGGCATCACGAGAGAGAGAGAGAGAGAGAGAGAGAGAGAGAGAGAGAGGGAGAGAGAGAGAGAGGGGGAGAGAGAAAGACAGAGAGAGAGAGAGAGAGAGAGAGAGAGAGAGAGAGAGAGAGAGAGAGAGAGACACGAGACAGAGACAGAGAGAGACAGACCGACAGACATATGGAGAGAGACACTGATACGACAGACAGACAAAGAGTGTATACCTCATTTTCTTGTGTCAGCATTTTTTGCTATAATTCCTGGTAAAATGAAGCGGGCATTTCGTTGGAAACACACTCACAAAAAGTTCAGCTGCCTTATACTCCACTGTGGCAGAACAAAACACTCCACTATCACATCAACACCATGCTGAATACAGCAGTTGTGTACCAATCCTGGCAATGTATTCACTTTGTCGCAATGACTTTAAAACTGACACTTTAGATCACTTCTCATTTTGAAAGAGAACCAAATAATCAGAAAAAAATACACACAAACACTTCACCAACACTTCCTAATTGGATGGTGCGTTTACCACACAGGGAAGCTACAATAACGTGTCAGTGACTACATTGTGACACTAACAACACGAACCAACACCGCACAGCACTGTGGATGACAAAAGAGACACTCTGTAAGTAAGTAATCCCAGTCTTGAGTTTCCTCTCCCTCACTCCCTCCGCCGCGCTCGGGTGAATTAGCACTCAGGTGTGTTCTTTCACCCTCCGTAACGCACCTGGGAAGATTAGTAAGGAATTCTCTTCACTCGTCAATACTAGAGAACTGAGACGAGAACTCGGAGACAAATGCACGACTCAACATCAGCGGCTGTTGCCAGGTTTCCACGATGCAACTGTCGCCAGTCGGACTGACACTTGCACTGTCTTTTTCATGGTCTAGCTTGCCAGCTGAAAATAATCTTACGCGGGAGCTGAAACTTCCACGGCGTTTCCTCACAAGACTCTGTCTGAAGTTTACAGTGACAGTGTTTTAATTATACTGACAATTAATACGGAAATGAAACTTCCACGTCCGTTTCCTTACAATACTTTTTGTGTATTGTTCACTAGTTCACTGAAGTCATCGACAGATTTGTAGCTCTACGTACCAAAGAAAAGGCTACGGAAAATCAAAATTTCAAAAGAGCGTTCTAATAATGGACTGGGTGGCCGAGTGGTAACGCACTTGCGCTCGGAAGCGAGAGGTTGCGAGTTCGACCCTGGGTCAGGGCGTTAGCAATTTTCTACCCCCCTTTCCTAACCTAGGTGGTGGGTTCAAGTGCTAGTCTTTCGGATGAGACGAAAAACCGAGGTCCCTTCGTGTACACTACATTGGGGTGTGCACGTTAAAGATCCCATGATTGACAAAAGGGTCTTTCCTGGCAAAATTGTACAGGCATAGATAAAAAATGTCCACCAAAATACCCGTGTGACTTGGAATAATAGGCCGTGAAAAGTAGGATATGCGCCGAAATGGCTGCGATCTGCTGGTCGATGTGAATGCGTGATGTATTGTGTAAAAAAAAAATCCACCTCACACGGCATAAATAGATCCCTGCGCCTTGAGTCCGAGTCTGGAGATACGCGCGCGATATAAGACTTCATATAATGATAATAATTCGGCATTACAGTACACTGAAGTGAAATCCGCGAAGACAGAGAACCCCAATTCTGCAAAAGGACGCAAAGTGGAAACAACTGTAATCTTCCAGCCGGTAGTAAGCATACAGGCTCCCAAGTAAACGACAACAGACAGAGGGAGGGATAGGTGTGTGTGACCAGCGTACAGTATGTAAAAAAACAAAAAAACCGTAGGTATAAGTGGCTTAGCCCCCGAGCACTACAGGATCATCCACTCGTCACAACTTGACGGGGCGTGAGGTTGCAAGCACAACAAAGGCTAAAGGGCCAACGCAGACCTCAAATACTGCAAACGTGACACAACTTTCATTTTCACTGACATTGTTCTAATAAACAGCACTTGCCAGCTGCGGAAACGAAACTTTGCACTGACACCACACTGTGTTGTGTAGTGGTAACTATCCTCCTGCGTACAGTGACTTCCCTACTATCCTCCAACAACGAACTTCCTCCTCATCGTTGGAAGGAGGGAAAGAACAAAACTACTCCATGGCATAGCAACTATACATGCTGGCTATTTGACCAATTTCACTGAAACGGCGCTTGCAAAAGCTCGACCTCTTTGCACAAATTCCAGATTTCACTTTGCCATGCAGGCTCTAGAAAAGTCTCTAAAAACTTGCTTCCATCTTTCACTCAACAACACATGGCAGCGCACTTCCTTCAAAAAGCACACGGGACCACGCTCACATTGAGCCGCTCATTCAGTCTCACGCATGCAGAACTGAGACTGAACATAGTCTTGATGCTGCAGACCCACAGAAAAGCAGCACACGAGCGAACAGCTAGCGGGATCGTTCTGTGTTGAAGGAGAAAAAGTCGCCGCCGCTTGCTGTTGGCGAGCTGTTGCTGCGCCGCTCATGGGGGTTGTTTGTGCGCTTGAGCGGTCGGTGGTGGTGGCGTATACTATAGCATCACCCTTCGTGCTGGTAGGTGGTCAGTCGCAGCTATAAATAGACAACCTTCTGTTGGCAGGTGTCCATCACTGCTTCCTTATTGACCTGCACGTTAATCTCTGCAGTGGCCGACGACGTTGCTAACGGAGTTCAGCAACAAACAAACAAAAACTCTACAAGAAAAGTTTCCCTACGAATGACATTGAAACAGACTGAGCAGGTGACTTAGAATTAGATTCAGAATTTTTCAATATTCTTTGTGGCCAAACTGGAAACCCCATTAGACGGTTAGCAGGAAGACAAACTGAATCCGACTGAAAGACTCTGCCATTACGTAATGTCTGATAGTAAGAAAACGTTGTGGTAACTTCTCGCCGTCACCGTCCGTCGTCCATCGTGTCTTGCCACTATCGATTTTGAGTCATAGTTTCTCATTGCACATAGCAATTAGTACGGTCAAACGTATAATGCCCCAAATGGCACTTAGATGGAAGTGCAGAAATGACATCAAAGCACCGCATAATACCAACACTATAACTTACATGAAAGTGCAATCATGGAAATCAGATCCAACGCATAACACCCAAAACGTTTTTCAAGATAGAAGGGGAATAATCACATCGAAGTTCACCGATCGGGTACCTTGAATTGGTGGAGCAGAGTAGACCTACATAATTATATGGTCCACTGACCCCATTATCTTCCGGAAGTGCCCCAAATTGACCGCTTCTAAAACTGACATTTATCTAAGAATCAGTGCAGCATTCAGCATTGGCGGTAGACACATGGGGTATAATAATAATACATTCATTTTAACAGATTTTCGAAAATTCGAAATTAGAGCGGACCTGTCGCCTGGTCATGTCGCCTGGTGCCATATGCACTAAAAAGGTTTTTACCCTACTATGTACTATTGTCGAGATTATAGGGAGAGGCGAGGATGAAGGGAAACATTGGGTTGCTTTCGGAATGCAAAAACATACTACAACACTACTTGCAACGTAAAAAAACAATAACAACACTGATGAGAGTACACTCCGAACAAAAGGACACTCCTGACGTTCCCTTGTCCCCTGGCCTATGACCTCAACCAGTCTTACTGCATAGTGTGAAAACCTTTTGGCTGGTCCAAAATGCGTCCTCTCTGGGAATGTACCACGACTCCTATGGTCCAAGAATTCTTCATCCACACATGCCTCAGTCCCTCCAGCCGCGCGGACAGTGATAACGGTGTTAAACAAGCAGCACGGAATCGTAACCAACCATCAAACCTTATCGACTTCGACCCATCCCTCCGGTTCCTCCCATTTCTCGCTGGTCCTTGGCCAAATATAGCATCCCCTCCCCTTGACGTTGTCAATCCCCTCCCCTTGACGTTGTCAATAAGTGACGCTGAGAGTCGCCAAAACGATACCACAAGAATGCTGCTGGAATCGAACAGAGCATTGATGGTACGGGGTGGGGGGGGGGGGGGGCGAGGTGGGGGCAATGAGGAGGTGTGTAAAAGATGGTAAACACAGTATCAGGCTACAGTAAAGTCTGTGACGACAAGAAAGTAAGATATATGGAAGAGAACTAGAAGGTATAGAGAGAGAGAGAGATGGAGCTGGTCATAGAAAGGGTACAAGGGCAAGAAAGTAGTGGGTGAGAGAGAGGACGAGAGGAGGAAAATGCAAGACACACAGGTCCACAGAGGGGAGGGGAAGGGGGGGGGGGGCAAAAAGAGGCAAGAACTGAAAGAGATCAAGAACGAAAGACAGACTGACAGACACATCAAGCTACATAGAAAGACAGACAGACAGAGAAGATCGAAAGACCCTGAGACAGGAAGCACACAAATTGCAGTTTACTAAAATCCTGGGGATTCTAAATTCGTAGCGGAGACAGACAGCAGACAGCATTTAAAGTTCCAAATGTCAAGGGCCAAAGACAGATAAGGTGGTGGTGGTGGGAGGGTATAGGAATAAGGCGATTGAACGATCAGTTAGATGATCAAAGCGTAAAGAATGAGAAGAGAAGTCTAGCTTAACCCTGGCGATTTAAAACCAACCGGGAACCGAATGAACAGCACCGATAATAAGTGTTTACATCTGCCCTCTCGTTCCGTTCAGTGACATTCTACAACACTTCGACGCAAACTGGCGCAATGATGACAATTGGTTTATTTTTATTCGAGCCTCGTGACGTTAGACCAAGCTCCCCACCCCCTTTCTTATTTTGTTATTCGCCCATCTTCCCAACTCCGGATTTCACCAGTACCACCTAAATGTAATCTTAAATTGATATTTCATTGCACGATTACATATTCAACAAAATAAACAATGACCGCAGATACAACAACAGTGGCAAATTTCAAATGAGAGACTTCCATCAGCAGAACCTTTCATCCTAATATATATTCCAAGCTTCTGTAGCCTAAGTTACTTTTGATTCACTATTGTGTCCTGTCAGGAAACTTGTGGGCAGTCCTACTACGAAAATGATGATGCTGTTGAGTCACTGGGCGATTAGATGCACTGAGTACAGTGCCGCAAGTACCACTAGTTTCCACGTACACTTAGCGTGATCAATCTAAAAGTTGCAGTGATACATACACACAACTATCCATTGGCTTCGCAGTGACCTACTTCATAATAGTAATACACTCTGTAAATGTCGTGGTGCTCACAGCAGCGAGGGCGTAAAATATTAGATTCCATTCATACCGAGTTCACCTCTGATTGAGGAGCCAAAAGCTGCGCTCTAGCAGTAGCATCTAGGATGTAGAAGCAATGCATCACTCGCAATGAGTCACAAGTTCGACTCTCCTTCACGGATGCAGAAGTAAACAGGACACAAGAAAAGGAACGCTTGCCTAATATTCTATTGAACTTGTCCATCGTTCCGGGCAACAGCTGTGGAGATCACCGTTATTTGCATCATCACCATGACTGACGACAGAAATTTACATGCGCTGGAATAAATCTTAGGAAAATTGATTCTGAATCATTGCTTCCTCTTCCTGAAAATTATCTTAATACACACGTACTCTGCGTAGGGCACATCATGCGAGCAATTTTTGTATCTAACTTCCTTGTTGTGCATTGTTTCTTGATTTCTTCATTTATTCATTTTAGAACAAGATTTTGAAGATGTTTCACGTTTGAATTCATTGAGAATATATATACAATACATATTATAGATACACAAAAGTCAACAACAACAACAACAACAACACACGAACAACAACACATCCATGGAGAAACAGTAGCACACACACATTATCATGGCCATGTTTCAGAATGTTCCAACGACCATGGTCTTGCATATGTCACAATAATTAACAAGAAGATTAAGGGGAGGGAAAGTAATTGCACACGTAGAGAGAGAGAGAGAGGGGGGGGGGGGGGCAGAGAGAGAGATTTTATTCAAGAATGATAAAGCAAAGTTAAGGGTCGGGGATGAGATGGGAGAACAATGATTAGAGCGTGGGAGAGAGAGAGAGAGAGAGAGAGAGAGAAAGAGAGAGAGAGAGAGAGAGAGAGAGAGAGAGAGAGAGAGAGAGAGAGAAGAGAGAGAGAGGGGGGGTGTTCGCCTCAGAATGTGAATGAGTGTGTATGCGCGCCTGTGTGTTTGTGCGTGTGCGCGAATGTGTGTGTATTAGTGGGTGTTGGGTTGGGTTTGGGGGGTGGGGGGGGGGGGGGTGGGTGCGCAGCACTTCTTGAAAATAAGAAAAGGAGAGAAGCCACCAAAGTCATCGTTCTAAACACAAAAAACGAAAAGTGCGAGACAAGTCACAGAAATCAGGCCAACTTCTTGTGGCCTGCTCCTCCTTCGGTAACCAACTTCACACAAACAGCACGTCGGCAGAAAAAAAACACGCAACACATGCAGCAGAGAATCTTCTCTAAACTCGACCCCAGCCTGACAGTGTAAACAAACGGAACCATACACACATCCATCCCTTCTCCAAATCTTTCTGCAACACCTGGCGGATCTTTTGCAGGAGAATCCTTCTTACAGCATCATGCTTCCAGGTAAGTGAGAATACAGACTCCCTCCTTTTCATTCCACACAGGCACATCACATTGGTGTGGGAAGGTAAGCATGGGATTCTGGCGGCCAGCGCAGCAACGAGACTACCTCCAGACCCCCACTCAGACAGGAAATTCTGAAATGCCCATTCGTTTAGGATTTTTACTTATACTGAGCATAGCTCAAAACAGATACAACTCTTCAGCTGGTGCTTTGACACGCACGAAAAATCATTAATTTACGTTAAAAATCTCATGTCCGTATACTACCCCCCTCACCCCCTAAAAAAAATATAAAAAAAAAACCAGTGTCAAGTACATTGTCTTATACCTCTTCATTTCTCTGGAACAAAACAGGTACGAAGGAATATCTGTTTCCCAGCATGAATCGTTGAGGGTGTATGCTTATCCCGGATTTTCTTTCCAGGTGTCTGTGAGCAAGTTTACGTTGCTGGTAACTGTGTGGGTCGACGGGGGTGGAGAGAATGGGTGTCTATCTATCCATTATTTGTGCAATTTGTTCAATATTTATTGTGATATGCATCTCCTGCATGTGTGCATATGGCGTTGGTGATACGTGAGTGCATGCACGTGCAGGTGAATCTCCGCCATTGTGTGATTTACTTTTAATTACGTTATGACCTGTAGCTGGTTGGCTAATTAATTGTAGCCTGGTTGGGTTGCTCACCTGATAAGAAAATTATTTTGTATATGTTACTCAATTGGTTTCTTCTTCTTTTACTCTTCCAATTTGTTACGGGGACTCACTTTACTTGTTCACAATCATTTGAAATGCAAAAGCAGAATGAGAGAAAAAACATCGGCCTTGCATCGACCTCACCACCCCCAATAAACCATATACCAAGCAAAATAAATATCCATCAGCAAAAGAAAAGTCAAAAGAGAGCAATGCCCTTTACCCAATCAGTGCCCGCAGCAGGTTAGAGACCATGAGCGGAAATGGTACTCCCCCCCCCTCCCCCCTCCCCCCTCCATCCAGGTAAACCAAACGGCAGAAGTGCCACCAGGTGTGCGCCACTCGGTTTTGATGGCAATCGGGATGATGTATGTGCGCGGAGTGGTACCTAACAGAGAAAAAGTTTAAAATTGCAGCGGTGACGCCGGAGATAGTGCATGACGTCACGAGAAATACACGATGGCGTGTGTGTATCCGTTCAACCAAGGAATAACCAATTTTTCGCATAAGCAATCAACAACATTTTAATCGAATGACGGCAAGCATGAACGCACGCTTACGGCCTAAAGCTTTATTTTCATTAACATGGTCTGGACAGAAGTTCTTTTGGAGAAAAACATTTCATAGTAAATCGGCAATTAGCTCAGACGATTTACAGAAAAAATGCACGGTGCACGGTTCCACTTTTTGGTCTGTTATTTTCTTCCTGTTTACTATATATTTTCAGTGGGTACAAAAACAAAGTAGAAAAAATCCGTTCATTTTCCGACAGCGTCAAAACGAAAAGATGCACTTATAACGCCTTTACCAGACAGGACGCCAGGTGCGTCCTACCTGGCTTTCTTTTCTGACAAATTAATTTTCTCAGTGTCCATCAAGTGCTGAACTTCAGTTAACCTGCAGTTCCTTTTTGGAAATCTTTCCGCACAAAAAGTAGTACGGCATCAACAGAAATAATAAGACAGCAAGAACCCGTCTAGGCCTATTACAATCGATCGAGCATACACGGGAGGGGTAGTAGTACACACACACACACACGCACACACACACAAAGTTCCCTGCACATTTTTCAACATGGCATCTACCCAACTTTCACAAAACAGCACAGGGGGATAAAAAATGAGGAAAACATCTTTAACAAGCTTGTCAATATGGCTTTACTGTCAAGCGAGTCGGTCCCAATGTGCATGTGAATGAGCAAATTGCTGTGGTTCTGCTAATGGAAAATGCATGTCTGCACCCTCGCGAAAGACCTTGCAGCTGAATTACGACAGACGTTATGAACACGAGGAAAATATCGAGGACACTTCATAATCAAGTTTCTTATTCAAAGATCTCTTAGAATATTTTATAAAACACCAAAATTAGATTGTGTGACAAACTGATTCACGTGCACTCGAAAGGCTGGGTTTTGATAGAGCGTATCATTACTCTTCCGTGCTCCCGGGTACGTCACAAAACAGATGAAAGTTGCACGAAGACTGCATTCGTTCCTTGAATAAGAGTGAACACGAGAACACTACTTACGTGTGCAACACATGCAACACAATGACGGCCGAAAATAAACGGGACGTCGTAAATAAAGAGTGTAATAAACAAGATCCGTATATTTGCCTAAAAAGAGCACACCTGTTGGTGTGCATTAACAGAAAAAGTATCGCTAATTTGTTCTTGTTGCTCGTACACATTTGATTCTTTTTTTTACATTTAGTCAAGTTTTGACTAAATGTTTTAGAGGGGGAATCGAGACGAGGGTCGTGGTGTATGTGTGTGTGTGTGTGTGTGTGTGTGTGTGTGTGTGTGTGTGTGTGTGTGTGTGTGTGTGTGTGTGTGTGTGTGTGTGTGTAGAGCGATTCAGACTAAACTACTGGACCGATCTTTATGAAATTTGACATGAGAGTTCCTGGGAATGATATCCCCGGACGTTTTTTTCTTTTTTGCGATAAATGTCTTTGATGACGTCATATCCGGCTTTTTGTAAAAGTTGAGGGGGCACTGTCACACCCTCATTTTTCAATCAAATTGATTGACATTTTGGCCAAGCAATCTTCGACGAAGGCCGGACTTCGTTATTGCATTTCAGTTTGGTGGCTTAAACATTAGTTAATGACTTTGGTCATTAAAAATCTGAAAATTGTAAAAAAAAAAAAAAATTTATAAAACGATCCAAATTTACGTTCATCTTATTCTTCATCATTTTCTGATTCCAAAAACATATAAATATGATAATTTGGATTAAAAACAAGCTCTGAAAATTAAAAAAATTAAAAATTATGATCAAAATTAAATTTCCAAAATCGTTTCAAAAACTATTTCATCTTATTCCTTGTCGGTTCCTGATTCCAAAAACATATAGCTATGATATGTTTGGATTAAAAACACGCTCAGAAAGTTAAAACGAAGAGAGGTACAGTAAAGCGTGCTATGAAGCACAGCGCAATCGCTACCGCGCCAAACAGGCTCGTCACTTTCACTGCCTTTGGCCTATTATGGTCCGCTGGACCCGAAAAGCAATAGCTAACTAACTAACTAACTAACTTTCACTGCCTTTTGCACTAGCGGCGGACTACGTTCAGTTTCATTCTGTGAGTTCCACAGCTTGACTAAATGTAGTAATTTCGCCTTACGCGACTTGTTTGTCTGATGTTTTCGTTAGTGCGATAAATGCCGCTGTTGTTGTTTGAAGGATGTACTCCCAGAGGGGGATTATAGATTGTAGAAAACTCTTTTTTTTATCGTAAAAGGGATCACCTTTCTAAGATCATAAAAACTGAATTCGTATGGCTTACTCCCATGCAAATACAGGTCAAACACAATGACAAGTTTTCAATTTTATGAGAGATGAAGTTTCCATCGGATTGCATGTGGGGGCCCCCTGGGGGGGGGGGGGGGAGCTTTGCATGATATATAAAATGCAATAAAATGGCTTACAACCTTGCAGTCAAAGAAACACATTGGGTCTGCATGAAAAAGTATCAAAACAAAGTGTGTATCCCACGCAAGGGAGGGAGGAGGGGGGGAGAGAGAGAGAGAGAGAGAGAGAGAGAGAGAGAGAGAGAGAGAGAGAGAGAGAGAGAGAGAGAGAGATGAGAGAGAGAGATTTATCGCAAACGTTGAATAAAAAAAAAACTAGTACAGGACATTCAAGATTGATGACCTTTTGCCGACAATGAACAACCGCAGTGGGCATACATATTTAAAATAAGAGTGTGTTATCAACCTAACATCGCAGCAACCGCGTGTGTGCGACGGGAACAAGAGTCAAGAGATCGGGCTAATTAGCGCAAAGGTCATTACACCGTACGACCCGTAAGAGAACGGCAAGACACTGATCATAAGTTGTGTCTTGTCGCTGTTGAGCGATATCGCTTCACCTTTTGCACAGCCAAGCAATGATGATGGCTTTGGCTCACCTTCTTTCAATGGAAAGGGAGATAACTCTATAACAGTTATCTATGAGTCGTTGCAACTGCTAAGGGTGTAGCTACAAAGCCGTCCAGATAAGTGAAAATGAACGAGCGAGATTTGCTGAACAAGTAAATATACTGTTCCACCCATTTGCGCACAAAACCTCGAAAAATTCAATCCGCTTTATCAAAACATTGAAGGTTGCTGCCTGTAAATGCAACATTTCCAGAAGCCCAGCGGATGTCTTTTATCTAGAAAGCGTAATGGAAAATGAGATATCATACGATGCTGGGTAGAAGGAATGTAGGTATGGAATGGCAGTGAAAGCAAAGGTGTTCTACAGCTAAGCTAGAATATATTAGGTAAAAGTGATTGTCATCAGCCCCACAGTATGAGACACGATGGAGCACACGAACTACACGAACTACACTTGAATGAGAAAGTTCAGTTTTAGTTGGGCGAGAAAGAAAAGTTAAACTGCACTCTAATAACGTCTAGAAATTAAAGCCTTAGCGTTTGTTGATGACTAGCAACATCAACAAGCACATTTGGCCTTGCAATGTTTCTTTTCAAAGCAGGATGTAGTAACACTGGTGCCAATTATTCATGTAACAGGAAGAGATAATTCACAACAAAACATGAGAAACAAAACTTCCTGTGGAAATTAACACTGTACTACCTCGTCTAACACGTGTTTCTCAAAGATCCTACCCAAAATAGAGAGAGAGAGAGAGAGAGAGAGAGAGAGAGAGAGAGAGAGACAGACAGACAGACAGACAGACAGACTGAGATAGAGACAGACTGACAGACAGATGCAAACAGTGAGAGAAGAGGAACAAGAAACGAACGAAAAAGCGACACCTTCCCAGTAATCCTACATAGAAACAGTGACTCTGGGTAGCAGTAAAACCACTTCAACAGGCTCAGAAGCGACAAGCCTTCCAAGGGGGGAACATAAGGTGACAAGCCAGCCGGTTGTGCTCTTGCTTCACGGGCCAGGATTCAGCACACTTTCAGCTTTTTGCTTCCAGAAATGGATTACTTCTAGCTCGACCAAAAAAAAAAAAAAACTCGCGCATCCCCTTGACAGACACGCAATCTCAGATTTTTTTTTTCTTGTTTAAATTCACTCATTTCTGTTCTTATCTCGCTTTTTTTTTTGTTCCAGCTCCCCAGACACCTCTCTCTCTCTCTCTCTCTCCACTCTCTCTCTCTCCACACTCTCTCTCTCTCTCTCTCTCTCTCTCTCTCTCTCTCTCTCTCTCTCTCTCTCTCTCTCTCTCTCTCTCTCTCTCTCTCTCTCTCTCTCTCTCTCTCTCTCTCTCTCTCTCTCTCTCTCTCTCTCTCTCTCTCTCGCCTCCAACACACCACAGACACCCAACCCAAAAACATGTATGTCGGAGTGTGTGGACTATGTATCTTTTCTTGTCTTTGACAATCTTTGTTAAAACGATTATGAACAGACTTATAACCTCGTTTGCTATTATTACATTCTCTGTTCGTGAATGCTTACGCGCATGTTTACTGTGTATCGGTATGTGTATATTTTTGGTCTCCTTGCCCTTTTTAGCGCTGTTCTTCATTGCAGAAGCGTTAGTTTCTTTGTTCGTTTATCATTATGAATTCGTAAAAGCTTGTACAAGAGCAAAACGACCGAGTATGCCCACAGCAGAAACATCCCACCCCACTGCATAGTTTGTACAAGTATTAGTTCTTTGTGTGCGTGGTGTTGACCCAGTAAAGCTATATATATGTACGAACGTCTCAGTAAGCTGATGTACTAGTCCCTTCATCCTGGATTGTAGCAAACCAGGGTGTGCGTGATATTGTTCCTGGGAGGTCAGCCTTAACAAAAACATCTGTCACAAAATGTGTCATGTGTCCCCATGGTTCATCGTCTTAACTAGCATTGGCCCTTGCTGTCACTTTTTGCAATATATATCTCTCCTATCCCCCCCCCCCCCCCAACTCGTACATAAACACACACATTCCCAACCTGACCATCTTGCCTTACCATTCCTATGTCAAGTCAATTTATAGCAGAGAGAAAATTCCAGTATTAAAACTCATTCAGAAAGTGTTCGGGGAAAAACAAAACATAAAGAGGACAGACAGCTACGACTTAGCAGTGTGACCACTTAAAATTCAAAACACCCAACCAGTAAGTTGCAGCATCCGCCGTTTCACCTCTGACATTTCCTTCAGACCATTCCCCCTCCATCTGTGCGCATCCCTCTCCACCTCATCCCCTCTTCAAATTCCTCCATCAGTACTCCCGTTTCAATCATTTCCGCCCTTGGATCTCTCTCTCTCTCTCTCTCTCTCTCTCTCTCTCTCTCTCTCTCTCCTCTCTCTCTCTCTCTCTCTCTCTCTCTCTCTCTCTCTCTCTCTCTCTCTCTCTCTCTCTCTCTCTCTCTCTCTCTCTCTCTCTCTCTGAGAAAAAATTCCACCATCAGTGCTCCCTTGTCCCATTTCAATAATGTCCGCCCTTAGAACTCTGTCTGTCTGTCTGTCTGTCTCTGTTTTCTCCCTGTCTCTGTTTCTCTCTCCCTTCCCCCACCCCAAGAAACGTTTTTATTCAAAGCCAAAGGATTGAATTGATCATGCTTCGTAAAGCCAATGAATCAAAAAGAAGGCAGTCAGCATATAAAAGAGGATACAAAAAAAAATAAAAATAAAACTAGAGTTACCACCTCTGTGATAAGTGTATTAACCTCCTTCAATGGCCTAAGACAGCTGTCGGAATAGGCAACTCATTTAGTGTGCTTCCTTTATTGCAGAGTTAATACTGAAGACTGTCTAGCACCACATATAAGGAGAAATGGTTCTTATAAAACAAACTGCAGCACTAAAGAATCGCTGAGAAAAAACAACGTCAATTTATAATTGTCCATAGCTCGTTCCAGGTTTAACTCGGGTCCTTACGCAAAGGCACAAGGGAACTGGGTGGACAGATTTACCCAGGAACGAAATACGATTTCAAGCAACTCCCAAAGGAAAGAAGGCAAGGTCAGGCTCAAACTACACCGAGAACAAATGAGAGCAACAGCTGCAAAAACAGTCTGTCGCAAGCACAGTGGCAGGCAAGAAAAGTCCATTTCCCCATTCTTCTCCATGCACTGAGACATGGTCACAATAAAATAGAAAGGAAAGCATTCATCGAAAAAGCAATTAACTGAAGTTGATTAGAATATGGTCAAACAATTCTCATCAAATGTTATCGACAGTTCTGCACAGTTATATATATATGGATTTAAGCTGATTTCTTTTCAAACCATCAGTTGAAAGTCGTGTTCTTCTATTTCAAATCCCAACGGATGCAAGAGCTAAAATCTAACTAAAAAGTCATTTATCAGAAAATCGATCACGTACTGAAGCTGTGTCCAGGTCTTGCGGAACAAATGACACCCACTAATGATGCCAATACCTTCACTCGTTTATTGCTAGTTTCGTGTTCTTCGTATGTTCAGCTCCTGGGTACAAGGTGCAAAACCATTTATCAGAAAAGCTATTAACTCGATTAAGCACAGGATTTTCATTAAATACGACGTGGTCCAAAGAGTTATTTCGCGACGTTCGTGTAAAATCCCAGTGCCACAACAAACACTAATTGAAACCGTTTGCCTTAATATGTTTTAAACATTCAATTATTCTATTCTGCAGTTGAAATTGTCTTCATGTGGAAAGATGAAACAGAATTTACCTTTAGGCAGTCCTCCCTCCCTCCTCCCCCTCCAAATCTGGACGAACCTTCAGAGATTATGCAATGTTTTCTTAAATCAAGAAAGGCTGGAAGGATATCCCTCACTTTTTGTTAAACATAAACTGCGTATGGCAGCGAACTTCCAGAGCAAAAAAAGTGGAATAAGTAGACTGCTCGTTTCCTGAGCTACACTCCGAACAAATGACCTGACAAACGGATCAAGAAAATCCTGTTTGGCTCCATCCCAAATGAGTAAAATCTCAAACAATGCACGTAAGTTGCAAAAGAAAGAAAGACAACGAACAAAATATATCGGAAGTGAATTATAACAATATGCGACGCTGCCATGGAAACGCACTTACGTTTCCATGATGCACTCTCTTATTCCATACTTCCCATCCTTTTCTCTCCAGGCGATTTTTGTTTCCACTCAAAATGTTAGCGGGGTCGGAGAAGTGGGGATGGAAGTGCAGCCAAGCAGTTTAATTCTCACAGAAAAGACCTTTTTCTTCTTATTCTGGGGTGGGTAGAATCATTATTCTCAAATCAATAAATCTAAGGGCGAGGTTGGAAGATTCTTGGAAGTGAAAGGGTTTTGGGCTGTATGAGATAGGGGAGGGGGGGGGGGGGGGTAAGAGGGGGGCGGGAGTAATTTGTTTATGGATTTAGCCAAAGAATATTATTATTCGGCTAAAGAAAAATGAAGAAAATTTGGGAAAATGCACAATTAACTTCTTTTTTTAATTTTTTTTTATCCCAGAACAACTACCAGCTCTGCCGTAAAACTATAAGTCACGTTTAAAACAATCAAGTTAACATTCGGGTAACATTTGCTTACACGGTTGGTTCTGTTCACATGTAGTCTAATCAACTCAAGAAGTTATCGTCAAGAAGAGATTACCTCCCAGTCAAAAGCAATAGCGCCCTAGGATGCAGATCGCACATGTATATGAACCATCTTAAAATACGTATAACATTGTGTATGACTTGGTGTAAGTTGTGGTCTTTGCCAGGTAATTATCCGAAATGCATAGATCTAACCGCTGTTATATCCAGTAATTGTAGCTACCATCATTTACAAAATACCCTGCTTTAATGTCAAATTTGAATTGCCTGGGACATGCCAGACACAGTCAAACCTCCAACACATTGCCAGTTTATCTACACAGTACAGTACTTCCAATTATACTTAGGAAACGACAAATTCGCAGCATGGAAACAGCACAGCCACGTGTCTACTGTGTGGGTGGCAGGTTACAGCGAAAACAAAACACAGGAAATGGAAAGAAGACTCGTCGGAGCCTTGGGGTGGAAACACTTAGAAGGGAGAAGGGGGTGGGAAGAACTGGGGGGGGGGGGGGGTGGACAAGATGGTTTTTGTGTCCAGTGGAGATGAATTAGAATGGAAATAGCCTCATCACAGGGCCAGCGTTAGCATCAGACATGCCTGTGGCATTGTTCATTCAAAGAGTTCAGAATCTGCCTCCCGGGCTCCTGCCAGACAAGACGTGCTTTGTGCGAGTGGGTGTCGCCCCACATAAGCAAGCCCTTTGTTTCAGAATTCCATCCCGGCTCTTTGTTTTTGAAAGTTCATTGTGACATACGGACAAGTTATCTACTCCTAGTCTGCACAATGCTGCCAACACCATATTTCACTACCTGCTGTTTGAATAAACTTTGAGCATATGTTCGGGAACAAAGTTATCATAACGTCAACTAATGGGAAACGTGGTTACTGGTATAAAAAAAAAAAAGGTCAAAAGGTCATGATAAAAAAGGTGTGTCTTTAACAACATTACACCAAGTGTTTTACCGGAAGAAGCAGCACCACTCATATGAATACAGACATAAGAACTTGTAAAGAAGACAGGAAAATAAAAAATATAAAATATGTGCACAATTTCGCCATCAAGTAACCTCCTCCTCCACACACACAATAACTTCCTAAAAAACTGCAAATACAGTGCTAACAGAAATCTGCCTATATATATATATATTTAGAAAATCTGATAATATAATGTCAAGTAGACCACAGCAAAATCCACGCACAACATACAAAATGACCACAGAAGAGCCGATACATGTAACATCATGAATCCCTCTTTTCTCTTTGTACATTTAGGGCCCATTCCACAACAAAAGACCCCTTTGTTCCCTTCTTTTAGCATTGCCATAAACTATCAGAAGACAGCTGACAAGGAAGACATGACAGGAGGGATGGAACAGAGTAAATGACATGATAGAGGATGGGTGTTGGAGGGGTAGGGGGTTTCGAGGAGAGGACTGGAGAGGGGATAAGGGATAGAAGCTGCAGAAAAAGAGGAGAGTGGGTGCGTTAGGGGTGTGTGTGTGTGTGTGTGTGTGGGGGGGGGGGGGGTTAGAGTGGGGGAAGAGAGCAACAGGGTAGACCACGGGGTGTGGCGGAGGGGGATAGACTCAACTGGAAAAGAAAATGTGCGTATGTGGGGGGACTATTCTGTTTTACTCCAAACAGCTGCATGCATTTTCAGAGTACTTCACTCTGCAGAAATGGCAGCTCTTTAAATCTTTGTTTAACATGTTTGAAGGAGGGAGTGGGGTGGAGGAGGGGAGAAGGAAAAGGGGGCAGGGTAGAGAGGGTAAAGAAGAACAAGTCGCGTAAGGCGAAATAACAACATTTAGTCTAGCTGTCAAACTCACAGAATGAAACTGAACGCACTGCTTTTTTTCACCAAGACCACATACTCGTAGTTTCGTCAGTCCATCGCTCTTGGCAAAGGCAGTGAAATCGACAACCCATGCAGAAAAGTGCGGAAGTGGTCGCGCTGAGCAGGCACGCTTTTCTGTATGTCTATTCTTTTTAGCTTACTGAGTTTGTTATTATTTCAAACATATCATATCTATATGTTTTTGGAATCAGGGACCGACAAGGAATAAGATGAAATTTAAGATGTTTTTAAATCGATTTCTGAAAATTAATTTTAATCATAATATTCATATTTTTATTTTTCAGAGCTTGTTTTTAATCCCAATATAACATATGTATATGTTTTTGGAATCAGAAAAGGACGAAGAATAAGATGAAATTGTTTTTGGATCGTTTAATTAAAAAAAAAAAATTTTAATCACAAGTTTTCGATGTTTAATGACCAAACTCATTCATTAGTTTTGAAGCCACCAAGCTGAAATGCAATACCGAAGTCCGGCCTTCGTCGAAGATTGCTTGGTCAAAATTTCAATCAATTTGATTAAAAAATGAGGGTGTGACAGTGCCGCCTCAACTTTTACAAAAAGCCGGATATATATGAAGTCATCAAAAAAATGAAAAAAACGTCCGGGGATATCATACCCAGGAACTCTCATGTCAAATTTCATAAAGATCGGTCCAGTAGTTTAGTCTGAATCGCTCTACACACACACACGCACAGACAGACACACACACACATACACCATGACCCTCGTCTCGATTCCCCCTCTATGTTAAAACATTTAGTCAAAACTTTACTAAATGTAAAAAAGAAGTGTTCACTTAAGTTATGTGTAAGACAAAACATATAAATTTAAAAATAATGTGGCATGTGTTGTGACGTGTACTGTATAGTATATATATATATATTTATCCTACATACGTGAGAGAGACACCCGTGAGATAATAATCGTTCAAATCAAAAGTGTGTATATCATGTAAATGAGGTCATGTCAAGCAAGTCTGGCAAGGACCTGTTTTTCCACTGCTCATGATGCCAAAGTCACCGAGACAAACGTCATTTTAGAAAAAAAAATTGCGCTCGCTAATTACCCTCGATGAATCTTTAGAACTAACACGCCACGCCACACTTTCAGAGTGACGTTTCTTTGCTTTGACGTAAGTACAGTATGTAGGATAAACAGAATACTACATGGCTTGATGTGTCGTACCAGATTTACACTCGTTGCTTTTTCAAATAGTGAACAGCTCGCTTTCGCTCGAAGTTCAATATTTAAAAAAAACACTCGTGTAAATCTGGTACAACACAGCAAGCCATATAATGTGAGTATGGAGGGAGGGGGCAGTGTGTGTATCTGTGTGCAGGGTGTGTGGGTGAGGGGAGGGGTCCAAGATAAAGGGGTCTTATCTGAAATCCTGAAAGAACTATATGGCCCAGGAACCACACACCTCTACTAATACAAAAGCAAACAAATTACATGTAACAAGAAAAGAAAGAGTAAACCTAACTACTTCATTTCTGTTTCCAGAAAGTGCATGTACATGTACAATCCATATGTTTGAACTAAAAAGTTACTTACTGCTCATCCCCAAAGTCCATGGTAACCAGTTCATTGGTGACATCTTCAATTTCTCTTTTTAACTCCTGAAAAAAAAAACCAGTGTTGTTCTGATAAGAGAAGAAAATCATTAAAAAAATCAAATGTACACACCACATATTAAAATCCAAATGCTTATTTCTTCTCATATATACACAATGTAATTTTGGAGAGAACATTTTTTTTAACAATTTTCTTACTGTTTGAAACTAAAAAAAAGTCATTCAGAAATGTCCATTCCCTGTGAACTAAAAACAAACAAATAAACAAATCTGAGATAAATCATTAAGTGGCTGCTCTGAATCTGATGTATTACTCTTCAAAACGTTAAAATACTATGTCTTGAAACTGAAAGAGGGGATAGTAAATCGCAGCACAGTTTTACAGGGTTACTGAAGAGGAACAAAAGGCAAAGGGACCACAGAGGGTATCCTTTATTCATTGCAAGATGTCCTCTCATCACAAATTCAACTGTAGTACACAAGAGTATCTCACTATCTGAAAAGACAGGGTTCACAAAACTGAAGTATCAGTTCACTTTATTTTGTTAATAATTTCATACAGTAATCTCGATGATTGATTTGTATTACTATTACATTGTAGTTCACCCAGCTCCTGCACCCCTCCCCATTTCATGGCTTTGTTTCAAGCAGGTACCACTAACAGGCAATTAACAAATATTCGGAATGTCCAGCCTAATGTAGGAATAATTCAAGAAACAGGAAAGTAAGCGCTCTGGATGTAGAATTAATCTAGATCCCTGCCCTATTACTAGCAATTCAACACAGCCGAAGGTACGCAAAAGTACACAGTATTAACCTGGATTCTAATTTTTCCTCTATATTTTAATTTTCTATGCTTTTAGGACATGTATATCTTTCATGTTGTTTTTGAGTGACCCTGGTTATGGAAAACCTCTCAGGTAAAGTAGTATGCATTACCTCTATCTCAAACAGCAACTGTTTCTTCTTTTCTTGGATGCCGCGTAGAAGAGTCTGTTCATCGTGTGTTAAATCTGGAAAATAAATGAAGTTGCAATACAGGTAACAAATGAAAATGTACTTATCTTGCTACAGATATAAAAAAAAAGTTCAGCACTTAAAAGTTTGTTAATGCAACAATCAACAGATCTTTCCTAAAGTTTCAGAACGCCAAGAAGAAATAGACAATACTACTAAATGTACTACTAAACCATCGGAGGAAGAAGAAAGACAGTCTCACTCTCAGAGAGGCTGAGAGGGAGAGCGATTCAGAGGTATCCATAGGGAGAGATACTCAGAGACAGACTAGCACACACACACACAAAGAAAGACACCAGAGCATGACATAAAACCACTAGACAGTAGTTTCCCTCTAAACTAATTGACCTGAAATCTACCCAGTGCCTGGAAGCATTATTATTTCATTAATGCAGAGTGTATCGTTCTGGCAGTTGAAGTAAAATGTTAAGATTTAACTCTAAAATTTGCTGCCATCGGCAATCACTGCTGCGTGAATCAGTGTTGTTCTCATGCCTTGGTTTTTGCTCACTGATGCATACTTAGGTATAGGTATCGGTAGTAGGGACAATGAGAAGACCCTGCAGCCTTTTTACATACCCTCATTTTATTCCAAATTGCATTTGGTCTGTTAAATGCATGCTCATTTAGAAATGTTATGACAAATAGTCACCCATCATATTCATACAGACTTTCTTTCAGTTTCATCATGTTTTTGTGTGTAAACTGGATGTATAACTTATCACCACTGTTTCTTGTGTTTTCGTACACATTGTCAATACAAAAAAAAGTAAGACCTGTCAAGACCGGCACGGTTGGCCTAGTGATAAGGCGTCCGCCCCGTGATCGGGAGGTCGTGGGTTCGAACCCCGGCCGGGTCATACCTAAGACTTTAAAATTAGCAATCTAGTGGCTGCTCCGCCTGGCGTCTGGCATTATGGGGTTAGTGCTAGGACTGGTTGGTCTGGTGTCAGAATAATGTGACTGGGTGAGACATGAAGCCTGTGCTGCGACTTCTGTCTTGTGTGTGGCGCACGTTATATGTCAAAGCAACACCGCCCTGATATGGCCCTTCGTGGTCGGCTGGGCGTTAAGCAAACAAACAGACAAACAAAAGACCTGTCAATATCATCCACTCCATTCAATATTTTGTACGCCTGAATCAAATCTCATCTCTTTCTTCTGTGCTTAAGTGATGGAAGTTGTAATGTTCTTAAGCGTTCACCGTAAGACAGAGTCTCAAGGTCAGGAAGCAGCTTGGTAGCTCTTCTCTGTACATTTTCAATCTGGATCGACTGACATTTTAGGTTTGGGTACCAAATCACGTTCCCATATATATATATATATAAATGAGGACTATACTTGCATGCTCTGACAGATTCTTATAACCCCTGTCCGATAATGTTAACATGTAGGACTCAGGAGGTCTTCTCAATCAATCAATCAAATCAATATGAGGCTTATATCGCGCGTATTCCGTGGGTACAGTTCTAAGCGCAGGGATTTTTATTTTTTTAATATTTTTTTTATGCAATTTATTTATGCCGTGTGAGATGGACTTTTTTTTACACAATACATATCACGCATTCACATCGACCAGCAGATCGCAGCCATTTCGGCGCATATCCTACTTTTCACGGCCTATTATCTTCTCACTGAACAAAGCTTTTTTCGTAATGAGGAAATTTGGACCAATACAGTTACATTATACATATTTTCAATCTAGATCAATCCTCATAACTGACTTAAATTGTCCTGTAGTGCAACTGGTCTGAGAACAACACTGGGCAAAATGTCCCTCTCAATCCAAAAGGATTGACACAGTAAGTTACTAAATTTTTACCCCAGTAATTATGCAGGTAAATGTGCTCTACTTAAAACAATAAAAATTCTACAGATTAGATTTTGAAAACTCATTTTACTTTAAGAGAGGCTCTTCGACTGAGGACTTAATTGGTCAAGGAGTCTTCTTGATCGCAATTCAAGGATAATTCACTGAAACCAGCCTTTGGTTCAGCCTCGGTGAAACACATGTGAGACATTTGTCCCCCTTAACCAAATTTCAATGGGACATATGATATAGTCAAAGGCAGGCTTAGGCGGTCTGTAAATGTTTTTGTCTAAAGATGCAAAATGGTGCAATATATGGTGCCATCTGAGATTTTGCCACTGTATTATGTTAATTTCGGTGTGTGCATGTGTGTATGTGTGTGTGTGTGTGCGTGATTGCATTTCTGTTGATGTTAGAGACAAAGACTGTTCAAAATGAGCTCTGGATTCCAAAAGAAGAGGGAATAATTTTAAGAAGAAACCAAAAGGGAAAAGAAAATGAAGGTTGAATGATCGTTAAACAAAGAGAGAGTAACTATATTGACTGCCTGAATAGAACTTGGCCCATCCGTCAATGAAACCGCAGCTCCAAGAAAATTGCTGAGGTGGCAAATGTTCGGGTCTTTGACTCAAAAAAAAAAGGAAAGTCTCTTTCGAGAGCTTTTTGTGACGAGGAGCTCTGAGCTCTGACCAACTTGTGGGACCTTGAATAACTCTGTTTAGTTCATTTCAAATACATGTGGGAAAATATGGCTGATGGGGTCTATGTCGACCAAAAGAGTGGGATTTCCTGTAGGTGGAGTTCCTGTAGGTGAATTCCCTGTATACAGGGAATACCACAGGGTGTAGTTCCTGTAGCGTTTCGCTGACATCGCTGAAAGTCACGTGATACTTAGCGACATCGATAGAATTTGATGTTTTTCAATCTTTTTTTTATATTTCTTAGAAATTCGAGTATGGTTTTCAAGTTGTATTGAAAAACTCCACCCTGTGGGATTCCCTGTATACAAGGAATCCCTTTACAGGAACTTCACCTACAGGGAATCCCACTCTTTTTGTCGACATAGACCCCATCAGCGAAAATATGCGGTAGCAACCCTATTTGTTATTATTATTTGAACATGTATTGGTTCATAGTCCTACATCATGTACTTATCAATTCCTGTATTAGTCCTAACTGCACTGTAGTCACCTTCAGTTCAACACACCAATTACATATGCCTTACCATTACCATGGACGCTCTATAAAGTAAAATCTACATTACACCGCAATACCAGGAAGCGGAATATACGTTCTTCTTCGCGTGGGATTGCGTTTCTAGGACTACCTTACTCAAAAGTGTGTGGTGTGACTCAGTCATTGCTCCGACAGTGACAGATTATTATTCATCATACATCAAAAGGAGTACCTAAACAAAACAAGTTCCAAGAGTAATACTAATAGAAACCTTTGGACCGAAAGGCTTGAGCTTTTACTTTCGTTAAATCAATTCATCTATTCCATCAATCAATATTTAGTTATCTTGGTATAGAGAAGTTCCGAAATCAGACTTGAGTTTCACAAATCACCAGCCTCAAAAACGATACCGAGGGCGAGGGCGAGGTAGGTGGGATTAGCCCAAAAAGACAACAAAAACCATCCTGATTTTGACTTCAACGGGACAGAACTAACACAAATCTCATCTAAACTTGAATCAATACAAAAGACCGTGAAATAACTTACCATCCAGATTAACACTGCCGCTCCCTGCCTCCATTCTGAAGTGTTAATGAACTAAATGATGCCGTCACTGCCCACTTCCGTCAATCTAGTTTAGGTCACCGGCCACCATCTTGAAAACAATACGATCTCGCACAGTCTCGCAAGGCGAGATGACCTAAGAAAACGACGACTGCGATTACACAGCAAGTAAACACAGCTGATATTTTCTTGCTTTTAACGCAACATGGATTTTTTGTAACTCAAAGTAAATTATCAGGTGGTGTTCTTGGCAGTTTGAGATGTTTTCGGATTCTGTGTAATGGCTAATTTAGCCGCAGTAGTCGAAATACCACACGGGACACGCCTCCTTCGAACGTGTTATTCTCCTCCTTGGACTTTCTCAGCCACCGGCACGTGTTGCAGGTATCAAAACATTGCAAATGTTTATTACACAAACTTGAAAGGTAGTATTTTGTAGGTAGGCTTGATTATGCATGCTTTTTGTCCTGTTTTCTAAACAGGTGTCCGACGTAAATGCGGTGACGCCGTTCTTCTACCGCTTCCGATTAAAGTGTTAATTCCGGGTGGGTAGGCCTTTCAGGGGACACACCAAAAACGACGCGATGTTGACTCGTTTCGCTTGAGTTCACACGACTGTACACGACGTGTGTTCACTGTGGAATCTTGACAAGATTCCTGGCTAGGTCCGGTATGCTTGTATTGCGCGTTTTAATGGGGGTTGGGGTTTCTGTATTGCGCTTTTACAAAGACCAAGGACAATTACTGTGGAGACCTACTTTCTCTTGTGATAACATAAAAGGTTGAGCAATCCTGATTTGCAAGGTGGAAACTGTGATATGTTGGTGCAGCTGTCACCTGTATTGATTTCTGACGGTCATACTATTGCAATGATTGATTTTGTGTGCAAAGATGTTAATTTCTTTTTAAATGTATGTTATAGTTCTAACATTGAAACATACAGAAATGGGAACTTTGCACAAGAATCACTGAACTTAATGGAACTTGGAAGACATCCTCAGTATCATGTAGTTTGCAACCATTAAAACTGCAGACTTTTAGATTTTTCTTTAGCTTAAAACGGTATCTGTGTCACCTGTACATTTAAGGGCAGGTCACAACTGCACTGTATCCGACCATGCAGTTACATAATGATAAGTTAGATGTGAAATGTATAGTGTGTGTCAAGGAAAGTGGTGTGCACGTATTGTAGGTGTGCAGTTTTAGGGGTTGTCACATGACCGTGATAATAGGTGGGTGGGTAGCATTCATAAAGAGGCTTAGGTCACTGTCTAGGACCACTTATTTTGTTTGGCGTGAGAACACTCTGTGTCAGTGTGTGCTCCTGGCTGAAATGTAGAATCTGACCCAACAAACATTGTATTTATAACAAATGATTCTCTTACGTCCTTACATGCCTCTAAACCTTTTGGGGACATTATTTGGTGATGCCCTAGGACTGTTTTAATGTTTAAAAGAGGCTGGTTTTGGTTTAAGATTGTATACCTTCTGTTAATTAGTGTTAGTGTTACATGTAAGTTGTCACTGGTGCTGCTGCTAAAAAACAAAGACTTACAAAAAAGTTTATTTGGTGAATTCTCACAAAGAGTTGAAAGACACATAAGCACAAGGTATACATATCTGGGAGTGCTGGTGTATACACCGATTAACAGTTCCGCGGCCATTTTGGATTCGCACATGCACAGATAGTTTTTTGCGATCATTTTTTCTTCTAACTTTTCCGGTTTCCTTTTTTGAGATTATGTGCATCCGCAGATGGTTTTTTTCGAGAGTTTTTGACTCACATGCGAAGCAAAAGTGAGTCTATGTACTCACCCGAGTCGTCCGTCCGTCCGTCCGTCCGGAAAACTTTAACGTTGGATATTTCTTGGACACTATTCAGTCTATCAGTACCAAATTTGGCAAGATGGTGTATGATGACAAGGCCCCAAAAAACATACATAGCATCTTGACCTTGCTTCAAGGTCAAGGTCGCAGGGGCCATAAATGTTGTCTAAAAAAAGCTATTTTTCACATTTTTCCCATTTTCTCTGAAGTTTTTGAGATTTAATACCTCATCTATATATGATATATAGGGCAAAGTAAGCCCCATCTTTTGATACCAGTTTGGTTTACCTTCAAGGTCAAGGTCACAGGAGCTCTTCAAAGTTGGATTGTATACATATTTTGAAGTGACCTTGACCTTGAACTATGGAAGATAACTGTTTCAAACTTAAAAATTATGTGGGGCACATGTTATGCTTTCATCATGAGACACATTTGGTCACATATGATCATGGTCAAGGTCACTTTGACCCTTATGAAATGTGACCAAAATAAGGTAGTGAACCACTAAAAGTGACCAAATCTCATGGTAGAAAGAGCCAATAAGCACCATTGTACTTCCTATGTCTTGAATTAACAGCTTTGTGTTGCATGACCTTGGATGACCTTGACCCTGGGTCAAGGTAACATGTATTTTGGTAGGAAAAATGTGTAAAGCAGTTCTTAGTGTATGATGTCATTGCTAGGTTTAGCTGAAGGTCAAGGTCGTGTAAAGGTCAAGGTCAAGCATGTGAGTCGTATGGGCTTTGCCCTTCTTGTTTCTTCTTCTTCCTGTTCCGGCTGATTTGAGAATGCATACATTCAGTCTGCAGAAACTGCAATTTTGTAGTCTTCCAGCCCTGAAGTTGCTTTTGAGTGTTCGAAGAAAGAGTGTACAGGTTCTCTGGATTACATCGGGCACACAAACATGCGATATCTTTTTTTTTTTCCTTTGATTTGAACGCATGCGCAGATCGTTTTTAGCTGGAAACACACACAAACAAAACTAAAGAACAAAAAACTTGTTTCTATTTCAGACTTTGAATATATCAGATTGACAGTTTAATCAGGTCACGTAATCCAGGAAAAACAGAGAGGGCAGAGTGGCTAAAAAAAACACATGAGCAGCATAGGGTTTATGTATTAATTTATGCAGTTTGAACAGTCTCTATAGACATACTTGTTAGCTTAGCTCAGCTTTTAGCAATGTTTCAGTTAACCCAAGGCAAGGCATAGCAGGAAATATATATCCATATTTAAAAGTTCTGTTTTGAAACACGTACATGCTGCATATATATAGTACATGTATTCATATTACAAGTGATGCCGACGTATCAGCAAGGTAAAGAAATAAATGGCAAATAGAGAACATCACTACATGTATTCAAAATTAAAGTCATTGCACTTGTATTGCTACATTTACAGTAGCAATACAACCACTAGTTCCTTGTACTGGAGTGAAAGATAGCGGTTCATTGGCTGAAAGTGAAATGTATAAACTATAATACAATTCTTTGTCATTTTCCTGGTCTCACCCTTTAGCCCCCTACCGCTCCCCCCCCCCCCTCTCCCTCATTCCTGTTTCTTTATTTTCTACCTCTTCTTGACATACATACAATGTATCGTGCTAGAAAAGAGTGTTATACATTGTTGACGAAACTGCAGAGCATAGCACAGAATTCCTGGTAGGCGCGCTGAGTATAACGTTTTCAATGAAATGTATCGGTGGCAGCTAGTTCCACTACCCCCCGCGGGTTAGGGGGAAGAATTTACCGGATGCTCCCCAGCATGTCGTAAGAGGCGACTAACGCCGTAACGGATTCTGTTTCTCCTTTTACCCCTGTTAAGTGTTTCTTGTATAGAATATAGTCAATGTTTGTAAAGATTTTAGTCAAGCAGTATGTAAGAAATGTTAAGTCCTTTGTACTGGAAACTTGCATTCTCCCAGTGAGGTAATATATTGTACTGCGTTGCAAGCCCCTGGAGCAAATTTTTGATTAGTGCTTTTGTGAACAAGAAACAATGGACAAGTGGCTCTCCCCCCTTTCCCCGTCGCGACATAACCTTCGTGGTTGAAAACGACGTTAAACACCAAATAAAGAAAGAAATTGTTGACAAAACTGCAGAGCATAGTATCGGTGGCAGCTAGTTCCACTGCCAGTGTAACTCTTTTCATTCTACAGCCCGTTCAGGTAAAGAGCTATTGAAAAAGTACAGCATTGACTTTGACATAGCTTTGGAGCTCAAAGCAGAATATCCTTGTAAGCTGTGCATTGAAGTTACGTTTCACCAGTGAATACAAATGAATTTCAATGTATTTTTATTTTCAGTGGAATTCACAGATTAAGATTCACCTCGGACAAAAGAAATGACGAAAGTTTTAAAGGTGATACATTTGTAAGGTCTATTTTTAACCTCACAGATGTCACCTGAAAACCACACTTTTTCTGAGGAAAGTAACTGTCTTCCTGAAAGTGAAAGGGAAAAAATTGGACCTGAGAAAAATGTCCCTTGAACAAAATAGTAGAAGAGCAATCTTTTTGAGTCCACTTCCCCATCCACTTTATTTTGTGGGCCGTAACACATTCAAGTATTGCAACGCATTCTTTGTGTGGTTCTAGCTGCCATGAGAGGTGGGCCTCTAAACTTGCTAGATTAAAAGTTCCCAGCCATGGGAATTGACCACCCCCATTGCCGCTGGACCCCACTAGGGTTTAGGCAGCCCTTAAACTCTGTACAGTTTTTAGAGATTTGTATCTTTAGTTGTTCTCAAGCCAGGCTGTGCTAAAGTGTGTTTGTGTAACTAATCTTGCAGATCTCTATGGATCCACTCGCTGCATAATGAAATGATGTGACACATACGTACGCCAGTCAACCTTTCAGCCCCCCATCATGCTTCAAGACGCTTCGTTGCCGCTGTCTCTGACAGCTTTGGTGGCGGTGGTGTTTCCTGTAACACTGGTTGCCGTTCTGATGGTGTGCATGCAGTGCTTCCGGAAGAAGCTGAGTGGATTTACTGTAAGTTTAACTGTAGATCTATTTTTTTCTTTTTTGTGTTTGTTTTGTATACTGTACTGACTATCATGAAAGTATATGATGATGAGTAAGGACTCAAGATTTTATTGTCCTTACACAAATAAGAAATATGGAAAATTGCTTTGCAGGGATATCGGACATAGACCGATTAAAAGGCTCAAATGTCAGATCCACATAGCCGCATGGTGGTCAGATGTCCAATCGTTTTCAACTGAGCGCGGTCATCGTCCGATAAGAACTCCATTCCTTCGGACAGCACGATATTTGATCATTTTCCTTTCGTGATAGAAATCTTCAAAAAGCGACAGAGCACTCTCGCGTACAGGTGCACTGAAGTTGTGCAGTGCTGATCTTGCGTTTTCCGAACCGTTTGCGGTATGAGCCGTTTGCGTACACCCGTCTACAGCACACTAAAGTTAGGAGTACGGGAGACAACTCCAACTGACCAAGGCTCGCATCTGCTTTAATTTGCTTTCGGTTAGAGATGAAGCGCACTGCACTGAATTATGTCACCGAAAAAAACTAAAGCCTGCCAAAGAACAGCAAAAGCTGAACACGTTTGGCGTTTCATCGGCATCGTGTGCTACATTAGGGCCAAGAACAAGGGAAAACACAGCTAGCAATAGCATCATTCTGGAAAATGACAGTTCCAATGACAGTGTCGCTGCTGAAACATCCACATTCACGGAAAGTAAAGTTTCGTCACTTGAAGATGGTGTCGGTACAGCAGGAAATTCACACAAACGGTCTTTTAATAAGGTTAACTATTCATAGCTGACCATGTTTAGTACAAGCTACTAGTTGGTTAGAATTTGACAGCAAAGAGACCATCTTTATAAGCAAACTGTTTTGTCGAATCTGTCAAGAAAAAGCTCTGTCAGGAAATCATGCAGTTTGTGTGCCAATCAAAATGAGTGCTGAAGTTTTTGGTTGCTTTTTAGTTTGTTTGTTTCTTTTTTGTGTGTGTCCTGTTTGAAACAAAAGTAAGAAAACAATATACGTACACAATGTTGGTGCATATACTGATACATGTGTGTGTGTGTGTGCACATGATAATTTTGTGTTTTGCACACAATTATAATGTCCTATTGAAATGTCTGAAAGCAGTCAAATGTCCTATTGATGCAGAAGAGCTCAGGACATTTGTCCTATATACATGTATGAATTTGTGGCAACATCCCTGCTTTGCATTAGCAAATTGTAGTGTTCGACGGTTTGAAGACTGACTTTTGCAATGTTTTGGTGACTTTAATCAACCTAGATACAACCTATAACTAAAAAAGTACAATTTTGAAATAATTACTTTTCAAAAAGAACAGCAAAGCCTTTTATGTTTTACAAAATCATATATGTTTGGTGATCTTGACGAAAACAAAAGCACTGTCCATCCAGATGGTGAAATGTGTGAGAGGCAGAGTTGATGCATCTTTTTCCATACTTGTGATAATATATACTGTCAGTGTCAGTATCAACTTGTGAGTTCGTCAACTCAACCAACTTTACACCTATCTCACCCATACCCGAGGATTCATCGCCCTACATGTACTATGTTTCGCTGGTTTTGTCTCACTATGCATTGACAAGGCTTGAAGAATTGGTCATTTTGCATGTATAGTGTTTGTGCAAATATGTTTGCGTCATGAATTTCCCAGTGGTAGAACATTATGTTCATGAAATTGCTTTAGGAGACCACTGCTCCCAGTCCCACTCCAGAGCAAGAAGAGAAGGTATTGAGCAAAAGATAAATGTTCAACTTTAACTGTCATTTTTGTTGTACAATGTATGCACAGATAGCAATACTATCTAACTTTAAAAAATAGGTGCAAGAGGATAAAAGACACGTGTACACTTGCTTGTTGCAGTGATATAACTGATTCATTCAGTCTGAACATCCTAACTCTTATACACTTTAGTAATTTGACATGATTATGATTATGGGCAGGTCATTTGTAGCCCTCCACATGAATCAATAGTCAGAACTCTTTCGTATAAAGCCAGGACTCGTGACCACATGAGAGCTGTTTCTTCACTTTATTGGTTTGCAAATAAATCAAACACACATAATATATACCGGTTAATAATATATGTCTGCAACTGCAGGTAACATCTGACAAACATAGCATGAAACCATCATCAGTTCATCCATTATTGGTTTTTGAGTGTCTCTCTGTCTGTATCTGTTTGTCTTCGTGTGGTGGTGTGTTTTGTTATAGCGTCTTCATGAACACTCGGCATGTTTGGCAGCTAACTTGTGAGTGAGATTTCAGAATTCTGGTTTTCTCATAAATTAAAAAGGTTGCAAAATTAACAATGTTAAAATCAAATCATAATTGCATGATGACTGCTCACCTATTATTGATGTTTTACTAAACAGTTTATACAAATGCTGTGGTTGAAGCAATGTCTGGGAGGAATTAGCAAAACAATTTCAAAAGCAATACATTATACAGTAGAACCCCACTTTAAGGACCCCCTCCCCCCCTCCCACAATTGAAGACCTCCCCCATTTGTATGGTTGAAGAATTATCATTGTGGCAGATTTTTTTTATATCAAAGTTGTTACTATTAAGTAGTGTGGTCGTGCATTTGATGGTAGATTTCCATGAGAATTACAGCAGAGTTGCATGAATGAACTATAAGGTAGGGTTTGATCAAACATTAAGGCATATGATTCAGCAGTTCTTGATAGATTTCTGTATTATATGCCTCACGGAGATCTATGCATGGTTTAGCTTTTGATAATGTATCATTTGGTGATGGGTTACTATGAGATCCATGACAGTTGAATGGGCCAGCTTTCAATATAGTATCAATGTGTTAGATTTCATTGAGCTGCATGACACAGTTGCCTTGCTCAGGTTGCAATGATTAGGAACTATCATTGTGGTAGATTTTAATGAAATGTATGTATGAAGTCTTATATCACGAGCGTATCTCCAGACTCGGACTCAAGGCGCAGGGATCTATTTATGCCGTGTGAGATGGAATTTTTTACACAATACATCACGCATTCACATCGACCAGCAGATCGCAGCCATTTCGGCGCATATCCTACTTTTCACGGCCTATTATTCCAAGTCACACGGGTATTTTGGTGGGAAATTTTTTATCTATGCCTGTACAATTTTTGCCATGAAAGACCCTTTTGTCAATCGTGGGATCTTTAACGTGCACACCCCAATGTAGTGTACACGAAGGGACCTCGGTTTTTCGTCTCATCCGAAAGACTAGCACTTGAACAGAGAAATGTAACACAGAGTTGCATAAAGAAATCTGAAACAGACTGCTAACTTACCAAAGTCAAGAATCATAAAACAAGACAGATTTTTTTTGTTTTTTTGTTGTGCATTTTAAATCATAGATGAAACAAAACATTCACTAGCATGTCGGCCTAGTGGTCTTTGAATTGGACGGAGAAACAAATAATAATGAAACAATCCACAGAAAAAGAACTTAGCCAATTTAAGCTTTGTCTCTTCAATCTCAACAGAGTTGCATTGTTCAGCTTTTGTCTCAACAGAACTTAGGCAACAGCAACAGCACCAACTCCATCAACGCCAACCAGGGCCATGTCAACAACACCTTCTCCGTCGAAATGGATGACACGGATGTGGACGTCCCAAACTCCACTGCCGTCACCATTGAGCCCTTGCCAGACATTTCCAAGGCCAAACTGCCCACCGTCCCTCTGCGGCCCAGAATGGGATGTCTGGAAAAATCCCGCAAAGATGCTTCCCTCAAGATGATTGGTATGTAGAGTGCTCAGTGTGTTAAGGAATAAGTGTCTGTTTGTATGCCGGATCAGTTTCTTCTTTTGTTGATTTTAATAATTTCACATGATATATGATACACATAAAAAAAATTGTCAGGAACATGCTCAGATGAGTGTGTGCAGATGAAAAAAAAAAGTTTCTGAAAGGGAAAAGAACTGAGTTTGTGGTGAACAGTACATGGAGAGGCTAGAGAAGATGACAGATGTCCATGAATGAAGGTGTAATGTCAGGGTCTGTATCTTCTAATTCTTGGTATGTTAGGTCGGAAGCTTGGTGGTCTAGGTCTGTTAGGCAGTCTCCAGAATTAGTCCTATGGAAGTGATGTCATATATTGAAAGAAGAGTAAGTATTGCGGAAGGGGTCTATGTTGACCAAAAGAGTGGATTCCCTGTCGTGGTTTTCCCTGTGTACAGGGAATCCCGCTGGGCGGAGTTTCTGTAGGAAAGTACAATATCGTTCAATCTAGCGCCAAGCGCGTGACTGCCGTAAACCGATTTGAGTTACCTTAGCGTTACTTCCCCTTCCAAAATGGCGGTTACACAGGAAAATCTGTTAGAATTCCTGAATTGGCGTGTGGCATTCAGCCAAGCAAACATTATTCGGCGAGAACGAGGTATAATTTCGAAAGGATTTGATTAAAGTAACCTTGCTCATATTCTCGTCCATCACTTTCACTCTTGTAAGCTTGAAGTAACTCCATGGTGTCAAACGGAAGTGAAATGACTATAGAACGCTTTGCAGTATGTCATTATTGTGAGTGATTTATTTTAACTTTCATTTAGTTATCGATTTAAATTTTTTTGCAATAAAAATTGCAAAACAGAATCAAATTTCTAAGAAATACCAAAAAAGATTTTAAAAAACATTTAATTCTACCGATGTCACTTAGCATCACGTGGTTGAGCGAGATCAGGGAAACGCTACAGGAACTCCACCCGGGGGGGATTCCCTGTATACAGGGAAAACGCCTACAGGAACTCCACCTACAGGGAATTCCACTCTTTTAGTCGATATAGACCCCTTCAGCATAAGTATTGGAGACTGCTATGCACAGATGTTAGTTTTTCGCAATGTTTTGTTGCATTTTGTGTTGCAGCAGTCCACCATCCGTTTCCACGAAATCAGATTACCTACCTGAAGGAGCTGGGAAGTAGCTGGTTTGGAAAGGTACACTTTTCTTAATAAAATTTCAGAGTTTCATGTGCTTTAACTATCGTACATACTTCTCTTTCTTATTCTGTGAAATACTCACTGCACCTCCATAGTATTATACGTTATTTGTTGTTTTTGACCAAACCATGACATTTTACGCAGATCCAGACAGTCAGTGTTCCCATAGCTGCCAACCCTCCCTAGAAAACCGGGAAATTCCTGATTTTATGTCCAGTCCCGGATTTTCCCGAATAGTGCAAAAGTTTCCCGATTAACATTTTTTCTGGTATATAATGACTGGAGTGTATTTTCAAGCGCCTGTACTCGGCGTAGTTTCACTTCTGAAATCTCGTTCAGCGCGAGGCTTCGTCACACAAACGCTGTGATCAAAATCGAAACTAAACGAGAATAGGCGAGATTTGTGGCTAGCGCATGCGCTTCAGTCGAATGTGGATCAGAAGCAGAAGAAGAAGCAGCAGCAGACGACCACAAAATGAAGAAAACAACGGTCCAGCGGCCAAAAGTCGGCCCGAAAGTTCTTGTAAAATTTCAAAAGAGTTACAAACAAGAGTATGACTTCATCTCCGAATCGACAAGACGCGGCATACATTTCGCGTTTTGCACCAAGTGCCGCGAAGATATCAGCATCGGACATGGAGGCCGGGGGTATATTGAAGCTCATTCAAGAACAGCAAAACATGAACGGAACCGGGGGACAGCCGTCGAGAAGATAAGAAAGATTACCCAACTGTTCGCTTCAGACGTCGATGTTTGAACTATGAACGCTGATCCGTACCAGTTATGCTGTTGTGAACTGTGATGGCAACAGCAATCTCCTTCATACCCCTGGAAGGTGTAGTGTGTTGTGACTTTTGGATTGTGAAATAAACTCAAGGAAGTAACTAACATGAACTATGATTTTGGTGCTGTTGTGAACTGTGATAGCAAAAGATATCTTCCCCCACACCATTGGAAGATGTGAGTGTCAAGAAGTATGAAATACTGTAGAAGGAAGCTTGACGTGCATTGGTAAGTCACTACATCTACTCTCTCTCCAGCTCATTCTTCCTTTTTTGTGACAAAAGTTGCTGCCAGAAACTGGCAATTATAATCCTCAGAATGCACCAGATTGCACCATTTTGCATCCTTTTTTTCAAAATTTTTTCGAGGGGGCATGCCCCCGGATCCCCCTAGCATTCTAGGCGCTTTGCGCCAAGACGCTCATTCCTCCCTATTTTTATCTGGGAAAAGTTGGCAGCTATGGTGTTCCTCTAAGACCGAACCAGCGGTCGAGGTGATAAATGACTGTCAAGCTGTCTGAGTATTTGTCGGACTCGAAACTCAGATGTCACATGTCTCTAAGAAGGGAAATCCAATGTTCAAACGATACATTAATGCTAAGTCTTATTCCATGTGAAAGCATGTGACAGATCTGTGACGGTGAACATGACTGTGTACACGGGAAGGATGGTACCTTTAACACATGTATCGTGGATATTTCTCCCCCACAGGTGATAGAATCTGATGCAGACAAGATCGTAACAGGAGTACCCAGAAGTAAAGTGGTGGTGAAGATGTTGAAAGATGACGCTACCAAGGATGAACAGCTCCTCTTCTTTGAGGAAGTGGCTCCTTTTAGGTAAGAGTGTTATTTATCTTTCTCGACTTCTGCATTTTGATATGGTTGTCTGAATAGCTGTGCATCCCTTTCAAGTTTGTTTTGAAAAAAGTCCTTGGATATTGTTAAAGTTTAGTTCTGTTACCACCAGTGTCCTTGTTGTGTTAGCTGTTCTGGTTGTTGTTTTCTCAGAGTGCTTTATCAGGTGTATGTTGTCATGGCACCATCCCTCAACAGGAATAGAGAGAGGATAGACTGTTCGAAAACGTACAGTAGAAATGACATACAACATTTTTGTATGAAAATTGACACACACTACATCATTTTGGGAACCAAAAGAACTGTCTTATTCTGTTTACCAGATTCTCGCTTTTTTTTTAATGAAAATGTGAGGTAACCGACTACATGTAAATGATTTATGATTTCAGAGAGATAGAGCACACCAACATACTGCGCCTTCTAGGACAGTGTACAGAGATTAACCCGATGCTGATGATCCTGGAATCTGCTGCCTTTGTGAGTATAAATCTCTATGCTGTGTGTTTTTGTAAGTGTGTTTGTGCATGCGTGCGTGTGTGCGCACATAAGCTATTTGAACCTGTAAAAAGAAGGGAAGAGGCAATGTTTTTTTTCCTGGTGATCGCTAGTAAGCACACTAATTCATTAACTCTCTTTTTACATTTTGTCAAGTTTTGACTAAATGTTTAAAGGCTGCCATATTCGTAGCGTTGATTAATTAATTCATATTGTTTACATGTGCCAATAATGTTATAAAACTGTACCTAAGGGGATATAACGATTGGCTGTAGCTTTCAAACACAGAAAAAATTATTTCAGTATTGCAAAGTGGTGTTGATAGTGTCGAGTTTAAACAGAACAGTCTCAAACGCCACCTTTGGTTTACGAAACGTCACGAAGTGACGTCAACGGTCTAAAAATAGCCCACGTCCTGGAGAACTGTTGCTAAACAATGCAATAAAGAAATAATTATTTCTCGTAATTGTTAAGGACTTCAAACCTAAAACTTTGCAGGAAGCTTAATTTATACTCCCCGCAACGATGGGAAAAGCCCTGGAAGTAATTAAACTAATTAAATAGGACTATGTCAGCCTTTAACATAGACTGGGAGTGGGAATTGAGACTAGGGTCATGGTGTGCATGTGTGTAGATCGAATCCGAGGAAACTACTTAACCGATCTTCATGAAACTTTATATATAAAAATAAAATTCTTCCAGATGATATCCCCAGACCATTTTTTCCTTTTTTCAATAAATGTCTTTGTTGACGTAATATACGGCTTTTAGTGAAAGTTGTGGCGGCACTGCCATTCCCTCATTTTTCTCAAATTGATTGACATTTTGATCAAGCAATCTTGAACGAAGCCCGGACTATTGGATTGCAATTCAGTTTGGAAGCTTTATATTTAATTAATGAGTTTGGTCATTAAAAATCGCAAAATTCCAATTAAAATAAAAATTTAGTAATCAATCCAAAAATGCTTTCATCTTGTTCTTCATATTTTCCTGATTTCAAAAACATATAGATATGTTATGTGTGGATTAAAAACAAGCTCAGAAAAATAACTTGGTACACAGAAGGTTGTGTGTTATGCCATTTTCAATCACCCCGCCATTTAGGCAGCAGTATTCCATCTCCGGAGGATATTGAGTTGGTGACCAGGGAACTGTCATTTCTTTTGCAGGGAAACCTGAAGCACTACCTGCGCAGTCATCGTCAGCAGCAGGCGGCGCTGATCCAGAAAAACAGGCTGATCCAGTTTGCCATTGATGCTTCGTGCGGTCTGGCTTGTCTGCATCGTCATGACTATCTGCACAGGTGAGGTGGTGAGGGGGAGAGAGGTCTATGCAGAAAAGATACAGTCAGACTGTCAAACAACACACAAAGCCAACCATACAGAGAAAGACAGGGAGAGAGAGAGTGTGTGTGTTTGTGTGTGTTAGCCCATCTGTCTTGGCGGGGGATATAGCTCAGTTGGTAGCGCGCTGGATTTGTATTCAGTTGGCCGCTGTCAGCGTGAGTTCGATCCCAGGTTCGGCGGAAATTTATTTCAGAGTCAACTTTGTGTGCAGACTCTCTTCGGTGTCCGAACCCTCCCCCCGTGTACACTACATTGGGTGTGCACGTTAAAGATCCCACGATTGACAAAAGGGTCTTTCCTGGCAAAATTGCTTAGGCACAGTTAATAATTGTCTACCTATACCCGTGTGACTTGGAATAATAGGCCATGAAAGGTAAATATGCGCCGAAATGGCTGCAATCTACTGGCCGTATAAAATTTCATCTCACACGGCATCACTGCAGAGCGCCTAGAACTGTACCCACGGAATATGCGCGATATAAGCGTCATTGATTGATTGATTGATTGAGTGTTCTGGTCTGGCAGTTTAGCCGTTGCTGTGTCTGATCGTGTTGGGTTATATTCTACAGGGACTTGGCTGCCAGGAATTGCCTTGTGATGAGCGACCATACATTAAAGATTGGAGATTATGGCATTGCAGAAGATCTCTACAAGGTAAGCGAGTTTATGACTTAAAAATCTGGAATGGGTTACTTCTGGAACATGATACAGAACACAGCTCACAGGCCATTGAAGTGAATACACAACAGACAGTTACTAAAACAATGTTCAGATTTATGAATTAATTGTAAATCAATTATAAATTATTAATTAGTCAATAAATTAGTTTTTGGAAAGAGGGGTAACCTGGGTTCTTGGGGCAAGTAATGATAGAATGTAGAGGTCACCGCAAGGGTTTTACTGGATTAGAAAAGAGCTAACAAAACAAAGGGAGGTAAGCACTCTGATATTGATGACTGGACTGTGCAACATGAGAAAGTGAGAGTTATGCGGAGTGAGTCTCCTGGCTCCCGAGAGAATAAAAAGCATTGAAATGAAGAAACTACTTTCATCCTCAAAAAATAAGAAAGAATGATTGCTAGAATTGGAGCTGCAAACAGAATGGATACAAATGTAGATGCTATCTAATGAAGCCGAGCAATCAGAGTAGTTTTTGTTGCCAGCAGAAATATGATTCATTTTTTTTTTCTTCAACAGTTTTTTTATTCAGGCAAACACAGATTTACAATGACAAATTAAAAGCATTGATACTTATACTGATAGTAAATTGCAGCAGTAACAGAGTTAAACACATATGACAAGCTACATGGCAGTTGGTATTGTTATATGTTCAAAGCATACATATCCCGAAATCAGAAATGCAATAACGGCTATAGTAATAGCAAATCACATCACCAGTTGTCATCAAACTGTTATTAGCTGTTGGTACGGGTTCCATTTTTTAATAAACTGAATTTGTTTCATGAGGATATTGTGAGCATTTTTATCAATTTGATATAAGTTACATAGTTCTCTTAAAAACATTTGCATGCGAGGACGAATTTTGTTCATTCTACATTTGTATACAAAGAACTTTGCTGTTAATACAATATAGTCAAAACCAGCGTCTGATATGATGCATATTTTGCGCTCTTGACTCTTTCAGGAGGACTACTTCAAGTGTGGCAGGGAGTTGCTGCCCGTTCGCTGGATGGCACCAGAAACACTCACACAGGAAAACAGAACCTGGTTGTCCAGTAACTTCTCTAAGGAATCAGATATTTGGTGAGTGACTCTCTTCTTGCTCGTGGTCTGCTGCATCTTCAGTAAAATCTGTTATAATCTGTTTTATTTGGTCTGTGTAAGGCAGCAACTGATGCGATGTGTGGTAGATAGTTGGTTTGGACAAGATTTTATTCAAATGATTTGAGGTACAGTAGAAGGTAATTATATTAAGAGCGTACACAGATAAGAAATTCAACATTTTGGGCCAGTTAGCTTTTCAAGCTGTAGGTGATGGATAGCAGACTGCGCACCAGCCCTGCAGTAAGCTCTTCCAGTGCTATGGATTTCAATATGTTTCATTTCCTCGAATAAGAATGATTTCAGAGTTTGTTTCTATTTGGTATGTTTGTCCGTCTGCTTGTTTCCAGCTTATGACCATTGCCATTGGATGCTTGTGCTCATTGCAGTAAAAGAAGCTCAGAAAGAATGGTACACAAGAAAATGTGATTTCAACAAGATCAGCTTTAGGTCAAAATCGCACAGTTTCCAGAGGCATATTTTTTGAAAATATTGCAGTTCAGGAAAACATGTTGAACATCTTGATTCTTCTCAACTGCAGGTCACTGGGTGTACTGCTGTGGGAAATAGCGATGATGGGCGAGCGACCGTACAACATGCTGACGGACGAGGCTGTGCTGCAAGGCGTCATTGTGGACAAGGACCTCCCACTGACAAAGCCTGACATAAGCATGCCCAACCTCGATAGATTGTAAGTGGAACAATTGTGACACTGTGCTCTGCTATATACAGTGAAAGCTCTCTTATAAGACCCTCTCTTTTAGAACTAGAAGGGGCCTCTTCATTGAGACCCAATTTTCTCAGACTTTGTCTTTACTGTGCCAGTAAATTTTCTTTCATTGAGGTTTTTCTCATGAGCCTTTTTGCCTTTGCAGAATATGATAAGGAAATAATGTGTGTCGTGACTGTTAAGGTACACTATTTCTGTTTATTTTACTGTTTGTATACAAAGAACAAACAAACAGTAAAAAACAATCATGCAACATAGTTTTCAAGACACATTACATCTTTTTTTTCAGTGAACAGCTCATTTTCTGGAACGCTTGATGGCTTGCATGCTGAGAATGCAGTGTAATGTGGTGCATTCATGTGTGTATGCGTGCGTGCGTGCGTGTGTGTGCAGAAGCAATTGGGTGAGCACCTTGTATTTTTGAGTCACTTGAGAAAAAGTGACTCTATGTAATCGGTCAGTGTTAGTCTGTCCGGCCGGCCGTCCGTAGACACCACCTTAACGTTCGACTTTTCTCGGAAACTATCAAAGCGATCGGGCTCATATTTTGTTTAGTCGTGACCTCCAATGACCTCTACACTTTAACGATGGTTTCGTTGACCTTTGACCTTTTTCAAGGTCACAGGTCAGCGTCAAAGGAAAAATTAGACATTTTATATCTTTTCTCGGAAACTATCAAAGCGATCGGGCTCATATTTTGTTTAGTCGTGACCTCCAATGACCTCTACACTTTAACGATGGTTTCGTTGACCTTTGACCTTTTTCAAGGTCACAGGTCAGCGTCAAAGGAAAAATTAGACATTTTATATCTTTGACAAAGTTCATCGGATGTGATTGAAACTTTGTAGGATTATTCTTTACATCAAAGTATTTACATCTGTAGCCTTTTACGAACGTTATCAGAAAAACAAGGGAGATAACTAGCCTTTTCTGTTCGGCAACACACAACTTAACGTTGGGCTTTTCTCGGAAACTATAAAAGTGACCGGGCTCAAATTTTATGTGAACGTGACTCATTGTGTTGTGAATAGCAATTTCTTCCTGTCCATCTGATGCCTCATATAATATTCAGAACTGCGAAAGTGACTCGATCGAGCGTTTGCTCTTCTTGTTATGTGTTTCATTTAATTGGTTGTACCTGAAGCCAGAAAATAATCCAAGTGTACTGCACATGGCTGTTATAATATCTTATGTCTTATTCGTATTACAGGTATGAAGTGATGCAGTTCTGCTGGCTGGATGCCCCTCAGCGCACCAAGGTGGACGAGGTCTATGGCCTGCTGAAACTGATCGCTAGCCAGACCCCAGAAGGGGGCGCCGCACCCAAAGAAGGCATCGCAGCTTTCGAGCAGAAGTGGGAGCACCTGATGCCCAACCAGCGCCACATGTCCGTGGACAGCATGGACGACCGATCGCGGGGCTCCTTCTCCAGCGTTGATTCCGATCTTCTGGCCGAGGAGCTTGCCCAGCCTGATTCCCTGGAGGATTTGACTTCCGAGGTGGAGTCGTTTGCTCCCCAAGCGCCCCCTAGAGCCACCAGAAAGAAGCTGTCTGCCCCCACCATCACCATTCCCCAAGCAGAAGGCTTGGCTGAAGAGGCTCCCCCAGCGACAAAAAAGAAGGCTGAAGACATGGAGAAAAGGCCGAAGATCAGTGTTCCTGAAGAGACGAAACCAAAAGACACCGCTCCCAAACCGGTTCGACGAGCTCCGCCGGTCCCTAAGGCTGCTGAACCAAAGTCACCAAGTGCCTCAGAGACTGAATTCACTGAATTTGCATCCCATGCTGCTGGAGAAGTGCCGAAAGAAGCACCAAGCGTGTCTGAAACTGTGCCTGATGTGTTCTCCTCGCCCAACACCTCTGGACAGGCAGTGCAGAAGACAGAAACCGATGACGGGTTTGATGATTTCCAGTTTGCTGTTGAAGACACCCAGTCCCAAGAGCAGGCAAAGGTGGAGGA
Source organism: Littorina saxatilis (assembly GCF_037325665.1). Taxonomy (NCBI): domain Eukaryota; kingdom Metazoa; phylum Mollusca; class Gastropoda; order Littorinimorpha; family Littorinidae; genus Littorina; species Littorina saxatilis. Next base: position 33,055,967 of record NC_090246.1, read on the forward strand.
CATTGTGGTGAATACACCAAAAAAGCCACAGCCCAAACCCAGAAAAACCAGCACGTCAATAACCAAAGATGAAGCCTCCCCCTCCTCTTCCTCCTCCTTTTCTGCTGGTGACTCCTCCTCTTCTACATTCCTCACAGCCCGCACGTCCTCACCTGGTAACTTCACTGACACCTATGCAACTGCCAGTAACAGTGCACTGGTGACGGAAGGAAGCAAGACGAGCTTTGACCAGACTGCAGATTTTTCTGCTGATTTTGGAGACCAGCCAGCAACTATGGGGGATAGCAGCATGAGTTTTGAAATCCTGGAAACTACAGCAGTCCCTTCACCATTCTCTGATTTTGAGAAAGCTGCAGATGAACCCAAGAATTCCCAGACTGCCAATCCATTTTTATCTCCTGCCACAGATAGCCAGACGCCTGATGCAGATGTCACTTCTTCGTCGCAGAAGGACGACAGCTTTGGAGAATTCACCGACGCTTCACTGATTGAGGGAAGTGGCGGTGAGCTGCCGGAAGAACACTCAGAGATGACAGCATCAGGTGATGCCGCGTTTTCCAACAAGCCAGAGTCTTCAATGACGCAGGATGATTTCTTCAGCTTTGGTGATGAGTCCTCCATCACTGTCTCTCAAACCCAGAGCAGCGAGACATCTTCTGGCATTGAGACATCCACCCCAGAGAGCAAGCCTACAGTGGCGAAAGAAGCCAACCCCTTTGCCAGTTTTGGGACAGATTTATCCTCCATGAGCTCTCTCGACACAGCCAGCGCTGCAGCTGATGCTGCTAAAGAACCAACATTCCCCAGCTTTACGTCGGAGTTTTCCTCGCTGAGTTCCCTCGACACCAACTCCAGTGCAACACCTCAGGCCGATCCCCAGATAAACCCCTTTGCTTTAGATCAAACGACAGAGCCCACCAAGCCAGATGAGTCCTCTGCACAATCTACAAAACCACAGGAGGGCTCCTCCAGTCTCAATGGCTTTGGTGACTTTAGTTTTGACATGCTGAGCTCAGTTCCAGATGTTGCTAGCATAGCTCCTGTCACAGGCACTGGACAAAATGATGCTGAAGGAGCGACACAGGGTGCTCAGCAAACCCCAGACCTGTTTGGGGATTTGAACTTCAGTGGCCCGCCAACAGACAACAGCGCTGGAAACAATCAGCTGGCAGATTTTGTCTCGCAGTCCTCTCCGGACAGTGGAAACCAAAGTGGCAACCAGCAGTCCCTGACAGATCTGTTTGGACTGGGAGAACCTGTCTCACAAGACACAACCGTCAGCAGCCAAGAGAACAGCCCAGAGAGCTCCAAAGAAACCAGTAGCGTTCCAGAACCTTCCAGCGCTCTGTCCGACTTTGATCTTCTGAGTGGATTCTCACCAGCTCCGACGTCAGTTGCAAACGTCCAAAGCTCCGGTTCAAATCCATTCAGCATGGAAGGGGGCCTTCTTCAGGACTTTGTGGGAAGCCCATCGACAGCTGCACCTACTTCTTCTGGTTCAAAGGTAGGTAATGGTGTTGAGAGTTGCGGTGCTAGTTTCAGCAGTGAGCCTGAGTCCAGCACCACCAGCACCGACACCGATAGCACCAGCAACTCGGACAGCAGCAAGGACTACATCTGCGAGGAGCCCTGGGGGGACGCGGGGGCTGGATCCTCCCCTCCCCCCGCCTCCAGCCCCACCAGTAGTGTGGACAGCGAGGAGATGGCCCTCCAGCTGGCCACCGAAATCTATCTGTCTAAGGGCCTCAAATTGGCCCGACCGTACGAGACTTCTTTTTTGGAGTCCATCCCCGAACACCCCTTCCCTTCGGAAGAGGATGTTGCTCCGACTCCATCAGAGACAAGTTCTGTGGATGTGCGTTTCGAAGATGTGTTTGAGTGGGATGATTTTATGGGAGAGCCTCTGGTAGGCAAAGAACGGACTAGTTCTGAGCCAGACTCCCCCGAGGAGAAGTTTGATGATATGCCTGACTGGACGTTAGACTTAGACAGTGAAAGCCTTCGTAGTGGTAGCAGCCTGCGTTCTCAGCGCTCGTCAGACGATCGCAACAAAGGAAGCGGGGGATCTGACAATACGAGCGTGAGTTCGGTGGAAACGCCCAACGCTCGATCCTCGGTGTCGGACAGTGAGGTAACCTTGCATGGCGGACCTCAGACTCACCGGTCCTACATATCGGACCTCATAGCTAACAGGACTAAAGGGCTATCACTGAACACGTCTGTAACTCCTAGCATCCCAGCCCGCACGCAAAACCAAAGCAAATTTTATTCTTTGTACGAAGAAGACTTTGATCTGGAGTCATCAGACTCTCAGTCTGAGGGCAGTTGTAGCCCGCCGGTGCCTAACTCTGTCTCTGAATCTCAGGGCCTTCCTTCTTGGGGAGGGGTCTCGACTTTGCATGCCGAACCACGCTTGCCCCACCCCTCACGTTCCGAGGGTGGGGACGACAGTGCGTCCACTAACATTCAGCAGGTACGACAAAGTTCCTGACTGTATTTATCCCACACCTCGTACCTCTTGTTTTTTTCTTCCTTCTGACAGCATGCATTTTGATGTGGTGGGTGTTTGCAACAAAGTCGTTTTTTCCATTTTAATCAGATTCTGTTTTTATTTCGAGTGATGGTTTGATTTTATGTCTGCAAAGGTACATCTACTGCTGATTGTGTTCATTTCTCATTTTCGTTTTACAGTCTGCTTTTAAATATTGATGTATTTTGTTTTCTATGGTGCTCACTCATTATTGCTCTGAAATGATGTAAGATATGAATAAAAGAAGTGCAGGTCGAGATATATCCCTGTAGGCAATTTGCAAGGATAAGAGAGAAAAATTGGGAGAGTGTATATATAACAGAATTTTTATCATGGCTTTGATTTGTACCAGGGAATCCAGGCTTGTAATTGCTCATATGATATATCTGGTGTTAATTTATTAACTTATTATACACAGGTTTGGAATAGTTAATGTTTAGAAATAAAAGCATTCAATGATAATTCTTTGCAAAGACTTGCTCTGTGCTTGTATTATAAATATTTGTAGAGCAATTGTAAGTATACATGTACATCTGTTGCATTGTCAGATATATGGCTATTTTATTTTTGTGAAGGGTTCTTGTTGTTACTGTCTCACACTGTTGTACACTTGCTTTGTTAGAACTTGTATCCAGAATACATGATGCACGTGCATATTTGTAAACATTGCAATAATTGCATGATTAGAACAAGTTGATTACACAGCTCCTGCCTGGCTAACCAACCTCTCCTAGCTGCAAACTTTGTAAGACATTTAGTCACTTTACTTTACATGGCGGTTGCATTTATAGCACTACGCAAAAAATGGCACATGTGAAAGCTACCATCATTGCAATCCTGGCATTTAATAGTGTAGAAAAATGCACTTCAGGCACGTGCAATACATTTTAAGCATTAATCAAAAAACGTTTTACACATTATAATTTTTAGTACAAATGGTTTATGCGTTCATGTGCTGTCTATTTGCATTTTATCTCAAAATATTGTCTGCCACATTGACCACTTTTACTGCTACATGTATTGACACTAATAACAGTTTAATTTCAGATTGATGCATGAAAAAAATCGTGCCATTGGTATGTGTATTAAAGTAAACATTTGAATAGGTTCTGTGGTGTAAACTACAGTGGTACCTGCAATGTCAGGCCCTTCTGATGAGAGGACACCTCTCCTTAAAGGACACCTGTATTCCCTTCACCTATTATCATTTGTATGGACTAAAATATGCCTACCATGAAAGGCCACCTGCAATGTGAGGCCACTTTTGGTTGGTCCTTTCATGGCAGGTACCACTGTACTGCAATTACCGTCACTGCTAGTCCTTTCCGTAAGAGGTGCAGATGTTGTCTGCAAAATTAATTTTTCATTTGGATTCACTGGGTACTGACTGGACTTGGGCCATTTGCATGAACTGTTGTTCACTTGTTTTTAGTGTGTCAAATTTCGGTGTATTTGTTTTCTTTACAGATCCGTTTTCTGGGATGCATGTCCACTCTTGGGTTTTAAGCTTCATTTCCCATGTTTAGCTTTCATTTTTCTTCCCATTGGTTCCGTGTTGGCTTTGTATATTGTATGTCATCTTAGCTCAGAGAGATTTGGTAAATGTATCATTCTAAATGAGTTAAATAATTCTGAACTTCTTGACATTCCAGTTGATTGTGTCATATGATGTACAAAGTAAGTCATGGGGAGAAATAATAAATGATGATCTTATTATACATAGCCTGAGTTATTCAATTTTTCAGAGTGGTAAAAGCAGAGCTTTGTACAAATTGTGAACCTGTGGTGCTATTTTTGTCTTTTTCCCCTCCAACTACGGTGTAGTTACATTTACTATAAACACTGTGTAGCTGTTTGATTTTGATTTAGTTAGGTGGATAGTATTAAGCAGGTGTGTACTCAATTTATTTGCTAAAAGAAAATAATGTAATTTATATAGCAGATGGTTATGAAGGTAGTCTCTCTCTCTCTCTCTCTCTCTCTCTCTCTCTCTCTCTCTCTCTCTCTCTCTCTCTCTCTCTCTCTCTTCACCCTGGTTTTCACTTTGAATCATGTATCCTAACATGAAGCCAAGATGCAGACATGAACACAATCTCTTTCTCTCTCTCTCTCTCTCTCTCTCTCTCTCTCTCTCTCTCTCTCTCTCTCTCTCTCTCTCTCTCTCTCTCTCTCTCTCTCTCTTTGAGAAACAGTCTATCTTTATCAGTATCTGTCTCTGTCTCTGTCTCTGTCTCTGTCTCTGTCTCTCTCTCTCTCTCTCTCTCTCTCTCTCTCTCTCTCTCTCTCTCTCTCTCATAGCACACAGTCTAATCCTTAAATGCAGTCTCGTAGAGATCTTTTATTTGCATTCCTCACACCCAGAACATTGTGCATGCCGTGTGAGTTGACGGGCAATTTTATGTTTACCCAGGAGTCTCACGAAGAGGTCCGGGTGGCAAACGGGTCAGGCGGCCCAGAAAAATCACCTGACTCCACTTTTCTAGACTTCTCCGCGTTCGGGTCTGCAAGTGCTGAAGCTACTGCTGAGTCAACAGGGGAGACAACCACATCAACAGGGGAGTCAACTACTGCAGAGAGCAAGTCCACGTCTGAGGCTAATGGTGCTTCTTCCCTGATTGATTTTTGAACAAGTGTGCTGGTTTTGTGATTGATTTTTTACTTCTAAACGAAGTTGTTTTAGTGATTTTTGACTATAGGTGCATTGTATGGAATGGAATTACTATATGTTACACCAAGTATTTATTTACCTTTGTAATCTTGTTTAGGGTTGTGTTACAAATGTATTTGATTATTAGACATCAGAAATTTCTACATTATTTTTTGTAGCAATTGCTCTACTCTTGTGTACTTAGAGAAGTTATATGCTATTTTATTGTGAAACCTGTTTGTCAGTCTGGTTGACAGTCTTTTTTTATTATATTTAGTCAAGTTTTGACTAAATATTTTAACATCGAGGGGGAATCGAAACGAGGGTCGTGGTGTATGTGTGTCTGTCTGTGCGTGTGTGTGTGTGTGTGTGTGTGTAGAGCGATTCAGACTAAACTACTGGACCGATCTTTATGAAATTTGACATGAGAGTTCCTGGGTATGAAATCCCCATACGTTTTTTTCATTTTTTTGATAAATGTCTTTGATGACGTCATATCCGGCTTTTCGTGAAAGTTGAGGCGGCACTGTCACGCCCTCATTTTTCAACCAAATTGGTTGAAATTTTGGTAAAGTAATCTTCGACGAAGCCCGGGGTTCGGTATTGCATTTCAGCTTGGTGGCTTAAAAATTAATTAATGACTTTGGTCATTAAAAATCTAAAAATTGTAAAAAAAAATAAAAATTTATAAAACGATCCAAATTTACGTTTATCTTATTCTCCATCATTTGCTGATTCCAAAAACATATAAATATGTTATATTCGGATTAAAAACAAGCTCTGAAAATTAAATATATAAAAATTATTATCAAAATTAAAGTGTCCAAATCAATTTAAAAACACTTTCATCTTATTCCTTGTCGGTTCCTGATTCCAAAAACATATAGATATGATATGTTTGGATTAAAAACACGCTCAGAAAGTTAAAACAAAGAGAGGTACAGAAAAGCGTGCTATCCTTCTTAGCGCAACTACTACCCCGCTCTTCTTGTCAATTTCACTGCCTATGCCGTGAGCGGTGGACTACGAGTATACGGTCTTGCTGCGTTGCATTGCGTTCAGTTTCATTCTGTGAGTTCGACAGCTACTTGACTAAATATTGTATTTTCGCCTTACGCGACTTGTTGTTTATTTACAAGGGTGGAATGCACCATGAAAACGCTAAAGATTAGACATGGCTGCAAGGTTGTTATTCCTGTTTTGAACAAGTGCAATATAATTATTTCTTTCTTACTTGAACTGAAGCAAGTGAACGTGAAAATGATGAGCGTTTCTCACAAGTCTTTACGGGTGTAAGAAGGAGTGTGTCAAAGATAGTTTTTGGATAGTGTGCAAGTCATGGAAAAATTTTACTTTCAAAATGGGTTGAATATTTTCCATATTGAGCATTAATGTAAGTGAAGAAAACTAATGAACAGTTATTGATAAAAGAAAGAAAGTATTTTGATGAAAATCTTCTTTCCTGCTGGTAACTTATATAATTAAAATTAATTTGGAGGGAAAATTGTTGTGCGATTTCTTATTTCAATCAGTCTTTACCTGAGAGAGAGAATAGAAGAGATTTTGTTGAGTGTGATTGACTCTTTAGCTGCACGTACTGTTTTATTTGCTGTTCCGTTTTCAGCATTTTGGTGCTCTTTTCACCCTCAGCTTTTAGGAAGCAAAGAAGCAATTAACAGTGTGCAAATGGTATCAACAGTACAGTGATATTTTAATAAGTAAAATGAAGCTTCCATAAGCGAAAATTCGTACCGTCTTGTCTCTTTCTTGTATCAGTGAGTACAGTATTCCTTTGTTTTTTGACTAAGTAAAATACAGCAACATGCATGGTGTTTAGCCAACTTTTCAGCAACAAGAGATTGGCCAACAAATAATAAACTAATTTTTCAAGCTTGATGGGAAAATTTAAGTATTGAAAGCAACAGTTGGTTAGTGGTTCTTATTTTTGTTGTGTTTTGAAATGGGATTGTGAGATGTAGTTAAACTAATTAAGTGTGATATAACCCGATGGTGTGTATCGGCAACTTGTGATCCTAAATGCATAACAATAGTGCAGTTTTTTTTATACTGTATATGTCAACAGGTCCTTTCACTCTTTCCTTGCAGTTCTTCTCAAAGACTTGAATCAAGTCTTTTCTAACGTGTGGTTGTTTTGACCTATTTTGGTTTGCTGTTTTGAAAACTTTTTCTCCAATTATATTCTCTTCAATCAAAGACTTATTATTCCCCCCTATCATAATCACTTCAATCAAAGTTGTTTTCGTAACATTCCATACTGTAAGTAATGACACTTTGACTTACAAGAGATGTCCTTTATACACAAAACTTCATTACATTTAATTCATTTCACCTTGTGTTCCCCTACCACACCCCCACCCACCCCTAGATTTCCTAAGTTGCTCACAATATCGTATTGTACAGAGGTTATACTTAGTAGAGATAGATGTAGAATTGCGCAACAAACAAGCACCATGCCAGTTACATATTTAGATTTTTGTAATTGATATGTTCATTTTGGTTTGTAATCCTGATATAATGTTTGTTTTCTTAATGATAGCTTGTATCTTCATGTCAATAGTACTCTCAACTACCATGTGTGTCTGCATTACAGTACAGTTTCTATCATCTTCTTTTTAAAATCATCTTTGTAGGGCAAGTGGCTCTATCCCATCTCCCCCCTTTCTCCGTCGCGATATAACCTTGAACAGTTGAAAACGACGTTAAACACCAAATAAAGAAAGATCTTTGTAGGGCAGAACAAAATTGAAGTCAACTGTTACCAAAGCTCAGAAGTTTGTAACAGTGATAAGGTTTTGAAAAAGATGGTTGTGGTGTGCATTTGTGCCAGTCCATGTCTAATTCCAGATGACTATTTCAGCATTATCTACGTCTTACCTGTATGTTTCTGCCAAAAATGAAAAAAATGGGAATTTGTTTTCAGCTAGAGTAAACAACTGTTCTGTTTTTGTTATAATCGCCTATCACACACACACACACACACACACACACACACACACACACATTTTCACAACATGCACACATACCCACACATGTACATTCTTTGACTCGCCTCAATTTCTGTTTTCTCAGAGTGCTAATTATGTTCTTCTATCGTGTATGGACCGTCTGAAATGTCATGAAAGAGTCCCACCTATTTTGCTCAGAAGCAGCACCACTTTTCGCAGACAATCCAGCCGGTGTTGACTGTAGTAATCTCTGCATCACATATCCTGAGCTACATGAGTTTGATGTGTACTCGTTCATATGTTCATGATTATTGCTAGTTTTATCTGCTTTGAGTATTTAGTCTGTGGATGTAAGCACAGAGCAATGTTTCTTGTAGTTAACATAAATTGAGGCTTATGTTGAATGTATGGCTTTTAACAGCTTACTTAAAGTGTAGATGCAAAGTGCTTTTGAAAGCAGTCAGTATCTCATCATTTCAGTTTCTAACAAAGTTAGCTGGCTTTGTAACATAAATCATTAAATGCAGATTTGTGTCAGAAAACCAAATCATGTGATGCATTGTTCTTTGCTAGATGTAGAAAACCTGTAGCATTATATAGCCATACCTCATTCTGTACACACCCTTTGCATAACCCCCACCCTCATCCTTCACATGCCCTGCCTATTACTTTGTTCTGATTATTATACAACAGGATTTAGTTAATTTACCCTGTGATGGGAAAATGGCAATACAGTGGTACCTGCCATGTGAGGCCCCTCTAATGAGAGGACACTTGTTTAAAGAAAGTGAATCTTCTCTCGTCGCGTTGTCTATCCCTTTTAACCAAAATATACCTGTCATGACAGGCTGTCTGCAGTGTATGGAGCTTAGGCTTTTGGCTGGTCCCAAGGGTGTCATTTCCCGCAGTGGGGCACTGCGGTTATGAAATTAAAAGCCCCTCCTGTTTTTGGAACCGCAGGAGCTTTCTAGTTTGCTGTTAGGTAGATTTTTGGTTCCTCTTTCCTGTCATGCTCTCTTTTTCTTCATGAATTCTTTTCCTTTTTCTGCCTTCTTGCTCATTCACCTGTATTTTTTCCAAAAATCTCTTCTCTTGCCGCTTGTCTCGCGATTCATGTATAGTTTAATCTGTTAGTGTTCTGATGTAAGTCCAGCAGTAGATAGGTTAAGCCTATTTTAACATACTGGAAACTGGTAATCTTCCAGTAGGTATTAATTTAGTTTTACTAAAGCCTGCTGGGACACAAGTAATGGGTTAGTGCATTTGTAAACAGGAATCGCTTGACAAGTGGCCCCCTTCATCCCCCCCTTCCTCGTCCTGATATGGCTCTGCGTAGTCGGCTGGACGTTAAGCAACAAATAAACAAACAAACAAGGGTGTCATTGCAGGTACAACTGTAGCTTACCTCATGTGACAGGGGAGGCTACCGCTCCTTTCACAGCAGACTCTGCACCCGAGTTGTTGGCCTTTAAAAGTCAACACCAGTGGATTGTAGAATTCTGTTTGTGATGGGGTCTGGTGGTTTCCGATTGTCTGTATGTTCATGGAAACCTTCGGGTTTGCATAACAGTTTTTATAGGGCTAAGAAATTAGCCCTAACATTTTCAATCCTGTTTGATTGTACTTCGCTTCCCGAGGTGATCGTAGTGTTTCGGCACACGGTTACATCATATTCACACAGAAAGACAATTTGGAGTGCTTCTGATGGCAATGATTGTTGTGTATTATAACTAGCAGACATTGTTGTTCATCTTATTATGAGGGCATGCCTTGTTTTCAGTACAAACTCTTGAAAAACTTGAGCTGTTGTCATTAATAAACAAATTGCAGTATAATTGATTTGAAGAAAAAAAGCTTTCCAGCTGAAATTGTTTCTTTCCATCCAGTTTATATTGAATTGTTCAAGAAGGGCATGTATCATATGTGAAATGTTAATGTCTCCAAATGCTAAAGAAATATTCACTGGATTGTACAGTCACATGTTTAATTGTGGAATGCAATGAGAGTGTGTACATTGACTCCTTGCTGTGATATTATTTTTGTACTATGGATAGAATGTCCCTGTTTCCTTTGGGAAAATATTTTAGAGCAAGTTTTCTTTTTCGCTCACTAACAATCAAAGTTGGAATTAGAGCTATCTTTTACGTCTGCTTTGACCATTCCTTAGCTGAACCATCTTTTTACGTTCTGGATTTTCAGCAATGCATGTTTTACTTTTGTTCTTTTGAGTGTACTTTAACCCCGCCATGTCAGCAGTATAGTTTTCTTCACTCCAATTTTATGATATTTTCATCCCGGTAATCAGAAAGTCTGTACGATTGAGCATGTTATGAGCAGTCATCTTTGGACAATCTTTGATGAAGTAAATCAGTTGGCTGTGTTAAAACAAAAACAAAACAAAGCAACGAAAGAGACAAAATACACACACGCACAAAAAGGAAATCTGGGAGTGAAAGGGAACCCAATTTATGGATCAACTAGGGCTTTGGCTAGTCTTCGGTGGGATTGAGAAGACAAAAGTTTTTTTTTTTTAAAGGCGTAATAATATTTGTACTGTGAACACTTTACTTTAGAGCTGTTGCAGTTCAAAAGTTTGATTTTGCTTAAATAAATTATTTAGCTTTGTGGGCGAAATGAGATTAAAAAGAAACATGTGATGATTACTAAAGTTGGCTGCTCATAACACTCAGCTGAATATATTTACCTGCGCATAAATTTGTATATGTACAGTAAATGAGTTTGGTTGTGTACCATGTTGCATCGATAAACTGCGCACACATATCACATGAAAATTGTGAGCAATATGAGTGTATTCACTTCCTTTACAAACATTAATCAACACAGAGTATATTTGAAGAGTGTGATTTGATAATGTTTTGTATAACATTAATTAAACGAACTACAAGAAAGTGTGTTTAGAATTTGTTTAATTTTTACATTTACTCTGCTTTCTTTGAGTGCCAACCAGAAGAAGAGAAAGGAAAGAGTTGTGAGTTCTTGGTTTGTTTATTACATTTCACAATGGTTATCATTTCTGTTATAAACACCAACTACCAATCTCATTCAATGATTTCTTTTATAGAAGTACACACATAAAAGACATTCTATATTCAGAAATGGCAATTCAGTATGAAAAGTAAATCTTCCCGCAAGCAATGCTTACACACTAGCACATATTATTCATTCTCTATACCGCACCTTTTTGCTTATATTCTTTTACCGATAAAGATTCATTATTTTTGCAGAAGCCACATATACCTCACAAACAATCTCGCCAACATAATGACACTCTAAACTCCGCATCTTAGTGCATATGCAGGGAATGTTTCATTGACAAAAATCCATGAATGTAGAATGCATTGACATCTGTGCAATAAACGAATTCTGTAACTAACTGTCAGGTTTGTATGGATTAAAAAGAGAGAGTTCACTCTTTTGCAGCCCATATAAACCCGACAGAGTTATTAACGAACATCATCTATTCCCATGTACACTCGGCATGGATTACAGGTTTCTTTTCTGTGCCTACTTGTACCTTACTTGTGTGTACACACAGAGGGAAAAGGCACTAGCAGGTCTGCACATACATTGACTTTGAAGATTCTCTACCCTTAATCCACCCGGGGCATATAAAGGCTGATGTCTTCAAAACACTGGGCTGTGCCTGCCTGCATTATGAACAAAAACACAAACTTTTCATTTCTTATAGTAAAGTACATGTACTTTCAAAACTATCATTATACGTTATTTGTCGAGATCTGTGTAAAATGTCATATTTTGGTCAAAACGCAAATAACATTTATGTATCGATCGAATTCCTTTCAGGTACTGACTTTGTTGTTGTTTTGACGATTGAACGAGCACACACACATGTATGCAATCAAACACAAAAGCTTCATATTTGGGCGTTTCAGGTTGACCGAAACTTCAAAGGAACTACAAAACACACGTCATGTACTGACTTTGTTGTTGTTTTGACGATTGAACGAGCCCACACACATGCAATCAAACACATGACGTGTGTTTTGTAGTTCCTTTGAAGTTTCGGTCAACCTGAAACGCCCAAATATGAAGTTTTGTAGGCCTCTGACATCACATGGCTCAAAGAAGGGAAATCCAATCGATACATATTGCAATGTATCCAGGTCGTGTCCGCTCACATATTCACATAAAGGACATTCACTCTTCAACAGCACATCCTGTAAATAAATACATTACAAAGACAAAATCAACTATTTATAAAACACTTTGAAGCAACTGCACAAGGTATGTCTTTGTCAAGGTAGGTATTGCTCAGTTTGAGATATTCTGTAGGAAAGCCAGCATCACAATTGTGCAAGTCCTTCACATTTTCATGTCTGTGTATCATTGGCAACAATGTCAGTATGCCATTATTATTTGGGCAAACGTTTGTGCTCCATAAACTGCAAAGATGCCCAACAAAATATACTCCAAACAAAAATTACATCAGTCAACAGTTTGTAGAGCACATTTTTATTTAGCCTTCAAAGTTCAAATGAGCGACATAAACTGTAACTGTGCTCCACTTTAGCTTATTTTGTGGGGCACATTCACAATTTATGGAACAAAACCTTTTGCCCAAATACCTTGGCAATACTGACATCTTTCGCCAAGAATATTTATGGCCCAAACACAATAGTCACAAGATCTGTCATAGCTGACAGGAGAATAAAACACAGAACGAAATTGATCTAATGTTTGCAGTAACTCCAAATAATGTGTCAATTCCTTTAATGTTTTTTTTACACACCAAACACCCCCTTGTATTACACACCTGTTTATTTTCATCACAGTCAAAGCTACTCTCAAAGCCAAGAGTGGACGGCAGAACTTCATAGAATTCCTTGCTTTCCTTCACGTTTCCAAATGATAACCAGGCCTTGAGCGTCACAAGAAGCCAGTAGACTTTCATCACAGTTGAAACACACGTCGAGCACTGGCGCAGAATGTCCTAACAACTTGTTGACACATGACTTGCTTTCTTTCGTCACATCAAAGAAGTACACACACATGTCCTCGCTACCTGAAACTGGAGACAAATAGCAGATGTGTTGAAAAAGCAAATGTTCTTGCTTGTATTATTCTTAGAAAGGCTATCTCCTGAAAACATGTGATACTAAGATCAGTGTATGCACACACAAACACAGCAAACCACTAATACAGCTACAGACCAAACGTGTGGGTCTCCCCATCCCCCTGTCCCATCCCTATCCTACACTCCAACCCCCCCCCCCCCCCCCCCCCCCTTATGAACCCCATTCTCTTAGTCATCAAATTGAAAAGACAAGCAAAGGAAATACTACCCTTCATTTCTATCTGTAAAATTTAGGTAATGGCTACTGAAACTAGACTGCAGGTACCGATCGAAGCTCAAGTATCAGCACTGGGATGCACTGAAATATGGTACACACAACGCACCCATCAAAATAGTTTTGAATCAAGCAAAGGAGTTGAAATAAGGCTATCCCCCGAAGGCGGCGTATGGCTGCCTAAATGGCGGGGTATTTTTAAATGGTCATACACGTAAAATCCCACTTGTGCAAAAAACACGAGTGTACAAGGGAGTTTCAGCCCATGAACGCTGAAAAAGAAGAAGACAAAATGCCAAAAGCCACTTACTGACACAGGCCCCCTGTCTGAAGGACATGAGGGGGCAGAAAGAACTCTTGATGAACGCCGTCTTCTGTTTCACTGGGAACACTCGCTTCAGCTGCAGGGCACCATCGTTTGAAATTATCCTGAAGAAAAATCAAGAACAACAACGTAACAAGAATCATTCTCGATAGTTCAGGGACGTAACAACTCTGGCTGATCATCCAAGGACCATAGTTTAACTTAAATGACGAAACTGATCACAAAAGAGAAGATGCAAATGACACTTGCATTACAGGCATCGTGCATAGTATTGTTTTGTTTCTTTTTGATCGTTAGTCTAAGCTATTCATCCAGATACTCTGTAACTTTCAGGTAAACTACTCGTAAGTAACTCACATACAGAACATTTCACATTTTGCAAATATTAGAACAACTGTATTTGATCAGGGACTTTACGTGAGTTAAACTAGCACTGTCTCCTACCTGGAATGAGTACCTCTGCAGCGAAAATGTTAAAATCTAAACAACCCATTGCTTTGACCAACATTACCTGAAGAGACAGAGGGAGTTGAGGCAACAGTTGACCAGCAACGAGGGATCCCTGGCCTCACGACTGACCCACGCTCTGGCCGAGATGCTGGTGATTGGCCGTCCTTCGCTCACTGTTATCCTGCAACATATAATTTAAATGTTGATGGTTGTGGCCTACTGGTTCATGCACCATGCTGTAGTGTTTCCTGCTCCAGGTTTGCGCCTTGGTCTGCACAGGAAGAGAAAAAGAAATGCAGACTCCATACTGCCTGCTCTGTATGCACGACATGCACCAACAGGGATGGGACTCTCTTGTGATGAAAAACGAGGAAATCCCTTTTTTTAAATGGTACATTAAAATCTGTGCAATCTGGTGCATTCTGAGACTAAAATTCAACTCGTTTGGATCAGGTAAAAAAGACATTCTCCTCACTTCCCCCCCCCCCCCCCCCCCAAAAAAAAACCACACCAACCAAACAGAAAACACACTTTTCACACAACAATGCTAACATTGTAATGGTGCATACTAACGTAATTAACCATGTATCCATAATCCAATACTGGCAATAGTATGATCCAAGTGACGCCCCAATGCATTGAAGCTCAAAATTACTATTAGTTATCAGGAGTTTTCAGTCAGCACAATTTAACTCTCAAGCCTCCAGTGTTAACCCCTTCACTGCCCACCCTGTATGTAATACGTGGTCATTTTTGGTTTGTCGTACGCCCATAACCGTATCTCGTACGTGGGATTTGTGTCAACAACATTTCAGGACATTTCTGAACACTAAATGGGAGGTAACCACTGTCCAAGTACTTGTAAGGGTTCTAAACACAGTTCTTTCCATAGACCGTTCGGATAAGCTACTACCACGTGTTGACAACTCACCACTGTGCCTAGACATAGAACCGATCTATTAGTATTCACAATGGCGGCCGAAAGTCGTACCTCAACTCGTAGACCTGTTTTCAAGTGATACAGTGTTCTGGAAGCTCTACAAGAAGTGATTTATGGATTACCACACAGAAGAATACTTTTATGGGCTGGAATGTGAGTAACTGATGTTTGACACCAGTTTTAGCAGTGTTTTGTGTGGTTTTATGTGCTGCAATGTGTGTGTGTGTAAGTCCGGAAACTGTAATTTTTGACAAAAATGGTCATAATATAAATTTTTACTCTAACAATCACAAACAAAGTCCAATGATCATGCCATCCTATAATAGCCAAGGGTATAAGGAAAACACATGCCAAAGATCTAAGAGATATCTCAATAAATGATCGAGCAGTGAACAGATTAGTGAACCTACCGAAGAAAGCGAAATTTTGCCCTGGCGCACAGCAATACCAAAATGCTGTTATACTGTGGCAGTGAAGAGGTTAAGTTCCATCTTCACTTCTCTTCATATCATTCAGTCAACAAGTTATAGATACTGTGATGAAATGGGACGCGGAAAAATAGATTACCCCAGTGGAATTCGTAAGTTGTGTCCGCGGAAAAAGTCCCACCCCTGACCAAGATCATGGCATAATCTATCTAATACTCACTTATGGATATATGCAAGTGTAGGCTATATGGTTGATTGTGTTAACAAAATTAATGAAAAGTCCAAATGGATAATGCAGAAGCAGAAGACAATACATACTTTTGACATTTGGGATCTTCCCTTTCATGAAACATTTGAAACAAAATTATGACAAAAAGAAAAACCCATAAAAACACATGTGAACCGTCTCCTGATCACCAGGAACACCTAGCTGTCTTAAAAAGAAATGTGCTATGCCTTCCATACCGCAATTCCTTTTACAACCAAAACATTTGTTTAAAATCAGGGCTATATTAACATCAAACCTGTGAGTCTTTGTGAGTTTTCCAGTGGCCACATCGACAGTGAAGGAGAAGATTGACCCACGGTCATCACCCGCCCACAAGATGTGCCCGCTAGGGTCGAAGGCCATGGCGTGAACTTTCCCCGTCACCTTGCTGCTTCCTCCCTGGGGGATTAAGTAGAGTGTATTACAGTGGAACCCCCCTTTTAAGACCTCCAAAAATCTAAAAAAAAAAAAATCAGGTCTTAAAAAGGAGGGAGTCTTAAAATGGGGGTAATTTTACAGAGGTTATGAACAGAAAGTCTGAGAAAACAAGGTCTTAAAAAGGAGGGAGGCTTACACTGGGGGGAGGGTCTTAAAAGGGGGTTCCACTGTATTATTCAGCTACATATTTCTTATGTATTCATGAGATGGTTGCAGGACTTGAGAATTAGGATAGAAGTGTCATGGCGGTGTGTATTGTACTTTTTCCTTTGTGGGTAAATGACAATAAGATCTAGCTTTTAAATCTCTCCTCTCAAAACATGTACATATCTGTCTGTGTGTGTGTGTGTGTGTGTGTGTGTGTGAGTGTGTGTGTGTGTGTGTGTGTGTGTGTGTGTGTGTGTGTGTGTGTGCACGTTTTCATGTGTGTGTGTGTGTGCACACGTTTTCATGTGTGTGTCGTGTGCACACATATGTCCATGTTTGTCTATATATAACAACAAAATACAGATGCAAAATGTACACAAATTACAAAAAAAATACTTATGCCCACCCAAAATTGGAAGAGGAAACCTTAAACTCTGCAAAACTTACTTAAGCATTTTGCATTCCACGGGCACAAAAGCTTACCTTATATCCTTTGCCTGTAGACATGTTCATCACCTGTACCTGACACCTGCTATTACCTGTCTGTTAAACTGTCAAGGACAACACAAACTCAAGTACTCATACTCAACTCAGTCTGTCTGTTAGAACACAAGGATACTTATAAATACTCTGACAATAATTTCAGTCTCTCTATCTCTCCCCTTTGTACATGTACCAATCCATGTGTGTATGTGCGGGCATGTTTTCATGTGTGTGTGACACATGTACACATATGTGATACCTGTATATAATAATTTCAGTCAACAAAGGTAAAGGATACAACAAACATGTTGTTGTTGAGCGGCTGAAAGAGACAGGTGAGCAGTTCCGCTCCACTGCCATCCTCTATCACACGCATGCAGGTTCCTGCTGCAACGTCCCACAGGCGCGCTGTGCCGTCTAGTGACACTGACAGGATCACATCGTTCGACAGTGACCACACAAAGTCTGAAACGGATCATATGGACACATTAAAGAAAATTCTAATCTATGCATCAGATCTTATTTTGGAAATGCTCTTAACATACATAAGTGTGATTTTTGACTCACATGCGAAGCAAAAGTGAGTCTATGTACTCACCCGAGTCGTCCGTCCGTCCGTCCGTCCGGACGTCCGTCCGTCCGTCCGTCCGTCCGGAAAACTTTAACGTTGGATATTTCTTGGACACTATTCAGTCTATCAGTACCAAATTTGGCAAGATGGTGTATGATGACAAGGCCCCAAAAAACATACATAGCATCTTGACCTTGCTTCAAGGTCAAGGTCGCAGGGGCCATAAATGTTGTCTAAAAAACAGCTATTTTTCACATTTTTCACATTTTCTCTGAAGTTTTTGAGATTGAATACCTCACCTATATATGATATATAGGGCAAAGTAAGCCCCATCTTTTGATACCAGTTTGGTTTACCTTGCTTCAAGGTCAAGGTCACAGGAGCTCTTCAAAGTTGGATTGTATACATATTTTGAAGTGACCTTGACCCTGAACTATGGAAGATAACTGTTTCAAACTTAAAAATTATGTGGGGCACATGTTATGCTTTCATCATGAGACACATTTGGTCACATATGATCAAGGTCAAGGTCACTTTGACCCTTATGAAATGTGACCAAAATAAGGTAGTGAACCACTAAAAGTGACCATATCTCATGGTAGAAAGAGCCAATAAGCACCATTGTACTTCCTATGTCTTGAATTAACAGCTTTGTGTTGCATGACCTTGGATGACCTTGACCTTGGGTCAAGGTCACATGTATTTTGGTAGGAAAAATGTGTAAAGCAGTTCTTAGTGTATGATGTCATTGCTAGGTTTAGGTCAAGCATGTGAGTCGTATGGGCTTTGCCCTTCTTGTTTGTTAAAAAGTCATAAAGGTAAGAGTGTCGTTTGGCTTTGATGGTGTGCAACAGGTATACTTG
Organism: Littorina saxatilis; assembly: GCF_037325665.1. Taxonomy (NCBI): domain Eukaryota; kingdom Metazoa; phylum Mollusca; class Gastropoda; order Littorinimorpha; family Littorinidae; genus Littorina; species Littorina saxatilis. The sequence goes on from NC_090246.1 coordinate 33,074,353, forward strand.
CAATCCATATGCCTTTCAACAGCTATAAAGTAATACACTGGAATGCCCCTTTACGGCCTAAATTTAAGAAAATCTTAAAAAGGAGGGAGACTTAAAATGGAGGTAAATTTACAAAAGCTATGAACAGAACACTTGCAAACAGAGGGTCGTAAAAAGGAAGAAGTCTTAAATTGGAGGTAAATTTACAAAAGCTATGAACAGAACACTTGCAAACAGAGGGTCGTAAAAAGGAAGAAGTCTTAAAATGGAGGTAAATTTACAAAAGCTATGAACAGAACACTTGCAAAAGGAGGGTCGTAAAAAGGAGGGAGTCTTAAAATGGAGGTAAATTTACAAAAGCTATGAACAGAACACTTGCAAAAGGAGGGTCGTAAAAAGGAAGGAGTCTTAAATTGGAGGTAAATTTACAAAAGCTATGAACAGAACACTTGCAAACGGAGGGGTCGTAAAAAGGAGGGAGTCTTAAAATGGAGGTAAATTTACAAAAGCTATGAACAGAACACTTGCAAACGGAGGGGTCGTAAAAAGGAGGGAGTCTTAAAATGGAGGTAAATTTACAAAAGCTATGAACAGAACACTTGCAAACGGAGGGGTCGAAAAAAGGAGGGAGTCTTAAAATGGGAGGTAAATTTACAAAAGCTATGAACAGAACACTTGCAAACGGAGGGTCGTAAAAAGGAGGGAGTCTTAAAATGGAGGTAAATTTACAAAAGCTATGAACAGAACACTTGCAAACGGAGGGTCGTAAAAAGGAAGAAGTCTTAAAATGGAGGTAAATTTACAAAAGCTATGAACAGAACACTTGCAAACGGAGGGTCGTAAAAAGGAGGGAGTCTTAAAATGGAGGTAAATTTACAAAAGCTATGAAGAGAACACTTGCAAACGGAGGGTCGTAAAAAGGAGGGAGTCTTAAAATGGAGGTAAATTTACAAAAGCTATGAACAGAACACTTGCAAACGGAGGGGTCGTAAAAAGGAGGGAGTCTTAAAATGGAGGTAAATTTACAAAAGCTATGAACAGAACACTTGCAAACGGAGGGTCGTAAAAAGGAGGTAAATTTACAAAAGCTATGAACAGAACACTTGCAAACGGAGGGTGGTAAAAAGGAAGAAGTCTTAATTAAATTAGGGGGTCTTATGGGGGAGTTCCACTGTACAGCATATTTACATGGGGAAGCAAAAGTAGCATAAACACTAATCAAATTGCTACAATTCCAGCTCCCCACACAACCACACGTGCCCATGGATTAGGCACCACATAGGTACATGCCACATAATACCTGTCATCACTTAACCCTTATGCTGGTTGTCGCGACATATGTCGCGCTACTTTACGTATACTGTCACCTGGTTGTCACGACATATGTCGCGCTACTGGCTCAGTCTGTTTGGTCGGTTCGGATTACCTCCCATGGATGCGAAAACCTATATGAGCGTTTTTTGTTATTTTTCTCTCTGTTAATTCACCAGTGGCTATGTAACATGTGTTACAGAATTACACCAGTGTAAGGGTTAATACTTACCACAGACAGCGGCAGTGTGACCCCGCAGCATACAGATGACAGTGGCAGGAGGAGGGATGACCTGGCAGATGGACAGAGTGCTGTCTACAGATGCACACGCCACGCGAGACTTGTCGTCATTGGCAAACTTCACTGTGGTCACTGCAAACGTCAACAACAGCACACAAAAATTAAAAATTGTAAACATCCTTCGCATTATTTGTGTCATTTCTCTTTTTCTGTTTTGACGACTGACAAAACTCTTTACTTTTTTATATTGAAAAAGAATTTCAAGTTGGCTGTGAGCATGCAGCAGCAAATTTAAAAGCTGCCATTGTAATACAGCATAAACCCACATCTACAACATTAGAGTATAATCATTTCGTGAATCTGCTGTCTGGCATTTTCTATATTTCCATTTATCTGTTATTTAAATTAATTACATATGTACATGGACGGACATGAATGAACAAGGCAATTACAAATGAACAACAAACCTGCAGCTGTGTGCTGATCAAAGATGTGGTGCATTCCGCTAAAAGCATAATTCTCTGATAGACTCTTTCCCCCTGCCATGGCCCTGAACAAAACCGGTGCCATTCATCAGTCCCAAAATCATATTCAAATGTTTGAACATAACTGTTAGTAACTGCAACTTTCCAAGTGTATGTCTGACCAAGGTTAGTGCTGCTGTAAGCACAAAGATTTCAGGTGATCTCATGTAGAAGCGCAATCTTGGCATACATTCAGAATACACCAGTTAAAAAAGTTTTTAAAACACATAATAAACAAACAGTCAGAATTCAGTGAAACACTCAAACCTCTTTTTGAATTGCCGAAAAACTTTGCTGTCATTTCGGCAGAGCTGCCAAACTTTTTTCACTGTGGGGCAAAGGCGATGCCAAGGACTGCCTTAAACTTTTCAAAAATTCGCAGAACTTTAATGGCCATTTCCGCATAATTGCTGAATAAAATACAACCTAGCAACATCCCTGCTGATTATTTGTTGAATGATACTTCTTCTTCTTCAGCGTTCGATGATGGTTGAATGATACATGTACGACATAATTATCCACTTACTTGCTAGCTTCTGCCGCACTTGTGGGGACAAGCTCAATGCTGTCGTACACATGTTTCATGGGACCCTCATACAAGTGCTTCAGTGAACTGCTGCTCATGTGACGTCGGTGGTGGTACTTTCTTCCATCGCTTGATGGTTCAAAACTCTTGCAAAGAGAGAAGAGAAAGGATTAAAAAAAAGGTGTTGTCATTGCTAATAATCTTTAGTCATTTTTATCTGTTCACATGATCAGATATATATGTGTGAATGGGCAAAGAGTGGGACAAACTAAGATACATAATGTCAAGTTACTCTGATAATATTGTGTTATTTGCTTGCTGAGCTCTTAGTAAAGGTATCACTTAGCAAATGTCACTCAAAACACAGATCAATTAATCCCCGAGTTTGTTTTGATTTCATATTTCAGTACCCGTTTCATTAGAGACATTTTGAACTACAGAGAAATAGAACAAAGGTAGAATCCTATGGTCAAAGAATGAGTCTTTCTTGTCAAAAGAAAAACATTACAGCTAAGTGTGATGGAAATCTTACAAATGTATGACACAACAACTTAAACCTTCCACTGTATCTTCTCACAGCACTGATAGTGATAAGCACAACTATCAAGAAATAAACAGATGAAACAGATCCCAACCTCGGCAGTGTTGCGGCTGATGCTGCGAAGGCTAAATGATCTGCTCTTGACACTCCTGAAACAAATTCAAGCAAAAGTAGCAGACATTTTAAACACTATCAGAGTTTGGTGGGTTATAGAAACACAAACATACCCACCATGCTTCCCCCGAAAGCGGTGTATGGCTGCCTGAATGGCGGGGTAAAAAAGTTCATACACGTAAAAACCTACTCGTGCAAAAACATGAGTGAGCATTGGAGTTTCAGCCCATGAACGAAGAAGAAGAAGAAGAAACACAATCCTTTCATGACTGCATTGATCATCTGAATAAATAAAATAAAAATTCTACATAAGTTATCCCGTCTTGACCACCTGTAACGGGTGCCCGATGGATTGCCAGTTTGACGCGTGATATTCGTCTCCTGGTACGGCCACCCAAGCCAGACAAGTCGAAGGGAAGAGGTCTGACAAAGCGCAATTCACTGGCCCTATAGGTTGGGGGTTGGGCACTGGGTTGACAACCCAGCCCCTCAAAAACAGGTTTGTTATAAAAACAGCAACAATGGAAACCAACACTTTACCTCTGTGCATGTATAAGTTATATATATGCTAAAACTTCAAAGAAACTAACAATCAAATCTCAAACAAACAAACAAACTACATGCAAACACACTTATGGACAAAGATATGTTAAAACGACGCAAGAAACAGAGCTAGAGTCTTACTGTACATCAAAACGCATGCTAAAAACCTACCCAGCATCTGAAAATGAGGGGCTGCCATATCTTGTATTCAGCAGCTGTGCCCTTAGCCTTAGATAATCCTTTCTTGCTTGAGAATCTCTTTGCTGAAATTTTTGGACAGATATGGAATACATGTAATATATATAAAATTTACCTTCATATAAAACTTCAACAACAAAACTTAATTTTTAGCTGATGTTCAACAACAAAAAAGCATTCAAAATTATCTGATCAATCTCACAAACTCCAGAAGCAGACATTTGAAAGACTTAATTATAGTCAAAATGAAACATTAAAATACAAAATCGCATCAATTATAAATCAAATGCTGTTCATCCTTGCGTATGTACCTCATTCTTGGCATTTTCTCTCAAAAGCTGACTTCTTCTCCTGATATAAAGCGTTCCTGCAAAATTGAATAACAACAAAATTATAAGAAACTCATAACGTTCTACTTTTATTTTTTTAGTTGTGCATTAAATATATGTGCATATATCTATATATATATACGACTTGTGTCTGTCTGTCTGTGTGTGTGTGTGTGTGTGTTCGCGATGCACGGCCAAAGTTCTCGATGGATTTGCTTCAAATTTGGTGGGCATATTCAGGTAGACCCCGGACACAACCTGGTTGATGAGAATTTTCAACACGTGCTCTCAGCGCGCAGCGCTGAACCGATTTTGGTTTTTCTGTTCATCTTCCCAGATCCATTCCCAGTAACTCTTCCTTATCTTCTCCAGTGTTTTGCGTTTATCTCCCTTCCTTCGTGTGGCGTCAATCCATATTCCCGTTACTATTTTTAGAAGGTCACTGTCCACAACGCTCAATCCATATTCCCGTTACTATTTTTAGAAGGTCACTGTCCACAACGCTCCTTATCTTCTCCAGTGTTTTGCGCTTTTATCTCCCTTCCTTCGTGTGGCATCAATCGCGTGCGGTGCGCCACTCACCCGGCAAAGCCGGGTATTCGGCTCTACTTCTTCCCGGCGAAGCCGGCTACCCAGCGAAGCGGGTATTCATCTACAGTAAAACCTGAGTCTAGCGGACCCTTGTTGTAACGGCCACCTGCTACATACGGACAGTTTATCATGGCACGAACACGATTTCAACAATAACTAACCTTTAACGGGCGGACACCTGCCACTTACGGACGCGGACACGATTTTTCGGACCGTAGGAAGTGTAAACACTGTCACAAACGGACACAACGTACATAATACGCAACTTCGAAAACTCGACTGTTATGCAGTCAGTGCTCGGCAGCCGTAGCCGTAGCACAAATGGTTGTTGATTGGTTGTCCTGTCCCTTTTCTGACCAATCAGTGGCTTGTTTAGATGGAGACCCACTTTCGCTCACTCACTTTCGCTTCGCTCACTTTCGCTTTTCCGCATTGTGGATACAGTCACAACCAAAAGCAACAGTAGACTACTGTGTTGGAAAATGGAATCTCCAGCAGGAAAAAGAAAAGCGTTGACTTTAGAGCAGCGTGTCGCTGCCTTGAAAAAACTAGATAGCGGCCAATCATGCCGAGATGTGGCGAAGGAGATGGGATGTGGTAAAACACAGATCGCGAGGATCAAATCGGAAAAAGAAGACGTGATGAAGGAGTGGGAGTCAGGTGCGCGAATCGACCAAAAAACTGTGAAACGTCGGAAAACGCAATATGAAGACCTGAACAACGTGGTATGGGAGTGGTTTTGTACTGCAAGATCGAAGAATCTGCCTCAGTGTTGAATGACTGATGAAGAGTCAGCTATTTTTAGCTTTGTGACGTCCGACTTGCGTAAGTTTGAATGCACAGTGTGTGTAGGGAACAGGGTAGGTGGGGGGGGGGGGGGGGGGGGATGTTGTTGTTGTTGTTGTTTGCTACATGTATCATTTGTTTACTCACATTTTCAGTGAGTCTCATGTTCAATCCAATAAATACATACTACAGGACTGACAAAAAGTGTCTTGTTCATTTTACGTGCTCTTTGTAAAATATTGCCCCGGCCCCTCCACCTGTGAAGAAGGGACACCTGTCTAATATGGACACTATTACCATTCCCCAAGGGTGTCCGTTAGAGACAGGTTTTACTGTAGTATACACATATATATATATACTAGATGAATACCCGCTTCGCCGGGTACGGCTTCGCCGGGAAGAAGTCAGGCCGAATACCCAGCTGCGCCGGGGACCCGGTGTCACGGCGTGAGTTTACACTGTCCTGAGTTTGCGTCGAAATATGCGTCACTTCCGCCATCGTGAATTTGCCGAACTCGAAGCCGGTTGTTTTCACTTTGAGTAAGGAAGGTGTCAATCACGTTTTTAGTGATCATAACCCGCACGATGGAACAGTTCGCTGATCAGATGCTTTCTTTGAAACATTTTCTCCGAAATCACACGCACCGAGGCAGAAACAAAATACAAACAAAAATACAGAACAGAAGAAAACAGAACAGAACCCCACCCAAAAACACCCACCACACTGGGGCGCATGCAGCAACTCTGGGAACCAAGGATGAGAGAGAGTAAACGTTCATTCAAGTTTATGTTAACAGATTTACAATTTGCTATTTCTCTCTTTATTTTGATTATCACGATAATTCATTTATGTCACTGCAACAAACAACACTTAAGTCAACTCAAACCGAGACGCATGTATAAGACAAGTAGGCCTATCCATTTTGATTTTGGCGAAGCATTTCTGATTCCGAACATATCCAGCTTTATGTGTGTGTTTTTTTAAACACAAACATGAACAAGAAGGGCAAAGCCCATACGACTCACATGCTTTACACATTTTTCCTACCAAAATACATGTGACCTTGACCCAAGGTCAAGGTCATCCAAGGTCATGCAACACAAAGCTGTTAATTCAAGACATAGGAAGTACAATGGTGCTTATTGGCTCTTTCTACCATGAGATATGGTCACTTTTAGTGGTTCACTACCTTATTTTGGTCACATTTCATAAGGGTCAAAGTGACCTTGACCTTGATCATATGTGACCAAATGTGTCTCATGATGAAAGCATAACATGTGCCCCACATAATTTTTAAGTTTGAAACAGTTATCTTCCATAGTTCAGGGTCAAGGTCACTTCAAAATATGTATACAATCCAACTTTGAAGAGCTCCTGTGACCTTGACCTTAAAGCAAGGTAAACCAAACTGGTATCAAAAGATGGGGCTTACTTTGCCCTATATATCATATATAGGTGAGGTATTGAATCTCAAAAACTTCAGAGAAAATGGGGAAAATGTGAAAAATAGCTGTTTTTTAGGCAACATTTATGGCCCCTGCGACCTTGACCTTGAAGCAAGGTCAAGATGCTATGTATGTTTTTTGGGGCCTGGTCATCATACACCATCTTGCCAAATTTGGTACTGATAGACTGAATAGTGTCCAAGAAATATCCAACGTTAAAGTTTTCCGGACGGACGGACGTCCGGACGTCCGGACGGACGGACGACTCGGGTGAGTACATAGACTCACTTTTGCTTCGCATGTGAGTCAATGACTAAAACAATCTCTACGAGGGAGCATATAATTATAAATAGTCCAAGGTAACAAACACAAAACCATCGATTCCCACTATTCTAAAATTCAAATCTAATCTAAATTTGTTGAGAAAAAAATCTACACCTTTTCTTCCAACACTCGCAGACCACTGACAAACACAAACCCATCGATTTCCAAATGAATTCTTTGATACAGTGGCGAACGCGATTGGCGAAACAAAGACGGTCACCGTGGCAACCTCAAAAATGCTTTGGTAAATTCACATCATCATAAACTCACGACGCTGTAGGCGTCGTGAATTTGGTCAGGAAGTGACGTATATTTCGACGCATGCGCATTGGGGCCACAGCGTAAACTCAGGACAGTGTAAACTCACGCCGTGACACCGGCTTTGCCGGGTGTACGCCGGCACCGCACGAAGGAAGGGAGATAAACGCGCAAAACACTGGAGAAGTGTAATACCCGGCTTCGCCGGGACAGTGACCTTCTAAAAATAGTATAACGGGAATATGGATTGAGCGTTGTCGACAGTGACCTTCTAAAAATAGAAACGGGAATATGGATTGACGCCACATGAAGGAAGGGAGATAAACGCTGAAAACACTGGAGAAGATAAGGAAGAGTTACTGGGAATGGATCCAGAGAAAAACCAAAATCGGTTCAGCGCTGTGCGCTGAGAGCACGTGTTGAAATATCTCATCGAGCAGGTTGTTTCCGGGGTGTACCTGAATATGGCCACCAAATTTGAAAGAGATCCATCGAAAACTTTGGCCGTGCATCGCGGACACACACACACACACACACACACACACACACACACAGACACAGACACAAGTCGTATATATATATATATATATATATGTGTATGTGTTTGCTTATTAAGTTATTTGCAGGTTAATACCCAGGGCTGTCCGTTTCAGTGCAGTTAATTAATTCCCCAGTAACTGCAAAACATGTGCCCCTTACTCTGTCACAATGTATTGGGGAGGCCTGCATGATGTACGACGTCACAATTCATGCGCATCCACCCATTGAGGGCAAAACATGCAGCGGCGCATGACTGTTAGTGTTAAATATGCTGACCTAAATCATTGTTTAAGCTCTTTTTGTTAACACACCAGGCAACAGTCAGGCATGTTCCTTAGCCCGCCAGACCTCCATGTGAAATTTAACCCTTACACTGGTGCAATTCCGTAACACATGTTACATAGTCACTAGTGAATTAACAGAGAGAAAAATTAAGAAAAACGGTCTATAGGTTTTCGCATCCATGGGAGGTAATCGGAACCGACCAAGCTGACTGAGCCAGTAGCGCGACATATGTCGCGACAACCAGGTAACAGAGTACGTAAAGTAGCGCGACAACCAGCGTAAGGGTTAAAAATTGCTGCTCAAGTATGCAAACTACAGACCTGAATATATAGTGACTTTGTTTGCATGCGGATGGAGACCAGGTCGACGCAATATTACTTGACTTCTCCAAGGCTTTTGATAAAGTCCCGCACCAGCGCCTACTGCATAAACTACAGTACTATGGAGTGAGAGGTACAACGCTAAACTGGATCTCATCTTTCCTGGTAGGCCACTCACAGCAAGTAGCACTTGAAGGAGTTTTTTCTCCAATTGCCCCAGTGACATCAGCCTATCAGGAGTACCACAAGGCACCGTATTAGGCCCGTTACTCTTTCTTATCTACATCAACGACCTCCCCGACTCAGTGAAGCATGCTAAAGTGAGATTATTTGCAGATGACAGCCTCCTTCACAGAAACGTCAAGACGAAAAGAGATCAAGTTCTGCTCCAACAAGACCTGGATGCCCTGGCTGAATGGGAGACCACATGGCAAATGAGCTTTAACCCCAGCAAATGCAACACCATCCACATCAACCATGGAAGAGGCAAATCGCACACCCGTTTGACTACATTCTTCATGGTCAAAAGCTAGAAACCATCACAAGCAACCTTGGGGTAACAATATCCAACAATCCCACATGGACCCACCATATCAACAACGTGGCTGCTAAAGGGAACCGGACTGTTGGTTTTCTGCGACGCAACTTCAGGGAGTGTACCCAAAAGGTGAAGACGGCAACCTACACCACAATGGTCAGGCCCATTCTGGAGTATGCTGCAACAGTATGGGACCCCCACCTTGAACAGGAAAAGGCTCCACTTGAAAAGGTCCAGCGACGAGCAGCTAGGTATGTGTTCAACAACTACACAGACAGGAACCATGGCTCCGTTACCACTATGCTCAACAAACTCAACTGGGACAGCCTGGAGACCCGGCCGCCAAAACATGCGACTAGTGATGTTGTACAAAATCAAAAACTCACAAGTAGCCATCGCCGCAGCCGCGTACACCTCTCCCTCTGACCCTCGAACACGGGGAGCTGGCCGGCTGCACCAGGAGTATGCCCTCCACCCAGCCCTTTCAAACTCATTTTTCCCCCGCACAATCTCCGAATGGAATAAGTTGCCAACACTGGTATCGTCGGCCCCCTCCCTGGAGTCGTTTCGCTCCCGTCTCGGCGGCAGTCTCCTGCAGTCGGGCATGAGAGTCCCTTGAACGCACTCTCTCCTGTACATAGTTTTAAACCTCCCCACCTTTTTAATCCCCCTGTTTGCCGGAGCTAGCCACTCTCGGTAACAGTGACTCAACCGCAGGACTGAGACGTTCGCAAGAACCCAGTCCTCTACGGAAGAAGAAGAAGAATTTAATTAACTTGAATAAGAGTTATATTAACCTACTAGTTCTGCTTACAAAAAACTATACTGTTCAAAAAAAGAAACGCATAGCTTGTAATATTTGGTTAATTTAGTTATATGGCTACAAGGATATCCACCAAACTGCAGAAAATGTTTATCTGGTCGTCGACCTTTCGTCCATTGCCACAAGTGAGCTCTGCACGTGACGCATGCGTTATCAGTGGCTACAATGTCAAAATTGCTCATTTGGCATGACCACTCGTCATGCTTCAGTGTAATCTCGTGAAACTCGGGGAATATTGAGCTCTCACCATGTCTTCCAAAACCCATAAAAGCGGATTGTTCGCCACAAAGAAATCAGACGACAATTCAGCGACGAAAGATGGCCCGATTGAGCAGAGAAGACCGCCAAATTGCATTGGGTCGTTTACAAGCAGGCCAAAGTCAAAGTGCAATCGCCAGGCACTTCCACGTGTCCTAGAGCACCATCAGTAGACTGTGGGTCAGGTTTCAAGCCACTGGCTCCGTTGCTGACTTGCCACGAGCGGGAAGACCAAGGGCGACAACTGCTGCTCACGACCGCTTCATACGGCTCCGCCACCTCCGGAATCGTTTCCTGTCGGCCTCATCTTCTGTCCAGGCTCTCCCCGGGCCACACCGATTATTGGACCAGACCGTGCGGAACCGCCTGCATGAAGCTGGTTTGAGAGCTCGCAGACCTCACAGAGGAGCTGTCCTCACCCGCCGCCATTGCCAGAACCGAGTGCAGTGGGGCAACCAGCACCTTCGCTGGACCGTCCGGAATCACTGGAGACACGTGTGGTTCAGCGACGAGTCCTACTTCCTGCTCCAGCGACATGATGGTCGGAGGAGGGTCTACCGGAGAGTAAACGAACGTTACGCGCCCAACTGTGTGGATGAGGCACCCGTTCATGGTGGTGGAGGCGTCATGGTGTGGGGGGCGATCAATACCGCTGGAAGGAGCACCCTGGTGCACGTCCAAGGGCGCATAACTGCCCAGCAATACGTGGAGGAAATTCTGCGCCCACACGCCCTTCCTCTTCTGGCTGACCAGGATACCATATTCCAGCAGGACAACGCTCGCCCGCACACAGCACGACTCACTACCCAGTTCCTCACCGACCACCATGTCCAGGTGCTTCCTTGGCCATCCATGTCGCCAGACATGAACCCGATAGAACACCTCTGGGATGAATTGGACAGACGTGTGCGCAGGCGAGAAGAAGCGCCGGCAAATCACCGCGATCTATTGCAGGCACTTCAGAAGGAGTGGGACACCATCCCACAGCAAGATATCCGGCATCTGATCCAGTCCATGCCCAGAAGGTGCCGGGCAGTTGTTGCTGCTCAAGGCAGTCACACCCCCTACTGACTTGACAGACTGATTGATTTGAAGATGCAAATGAACTGTGTGTGCATTCAACTGTGTCCATACCAAATTTCAAACAAATAATCTAAATATTGGATTTTCTGTTAATTTTTTCGAAAAATAAAACAAATTTGGCAAGCAGCAACTATGCGTTTCTTTTTTTGAACAGTATAGCAAAAGAACAAACTTTTTTCTTCAAAGAGTCCAAGGCTCCAAAGAGGCTTGAATCACTGAGGCAATTAAGCCCCTTGCACTCCCTCTAATAAGCAGAATGTTCAGTGTGCATCAATCAAAGTATCATTCAAACAATCTTCGACTTCCTGGTCATACACAGATAAACACATAAACAATATTGGCACGAAGATAAACAAAAATCAATTTGCACAATACGTACGAAATTGTGGGCAGTTCGGAGCTCTGTACGCATTATATTTTGCATCTACAGCCAAGACTTGCTGCCAAACAGCAGCCATGATCGATTCGTCTGCTTTGCTCGCTTATGACATTGCAAAACAGGAAATTATTTTTCTTTATTTTTATTTCTCAGTGCACAAAGTACAAATATGTATTTGTATTGTTTGTTTGTAATTGTATATACCAATACAGGTAACACAGATATATATCATTTGATATTTTTTCTTTTTCTATGTTGTAAGCCTTTGTACAGAGGCAAGGGCCTATTTTCAGCACGCCTAATTTTAGCCAAGAGAGTACAGTGTATAAAAAGTTAGCCATTTGCCGAGCGGTTCCAAACGGGATAGCGGGACACAGTGGGTGAAATAGTGTCATTGATCAAAATACCGTGACAGATTGATACTTTATCAACATGCAGGCGATAAAGTGTGTCGTTGTTGGCGACGGGTAAGGAACAAATTTTCATTTTGATGTCTGGTTTGAACATTCCTGACCCCGATAATCGGAGAAGTTTCCTCCATGTTTTCTCGGCTGCTCATCGGCATTTAACAAACAGGAACGCAATCTTTACTTCCTAATTGTTTTATTTTACTCCTAGTTACATTTTTTTTCGTTTGCTTTTATGCGTTGTTGCCATTTTGCATTGGTCTTTTAGATGCCGAGGTTGTCTTGTGTGAGGGAGTGGGCTTTTGCCGACATGAGAAGTGAACATTTCTGACTCCATGACTCAAGAATGCGATCAGGAAGCGCTTATAGTTATACCACAGGCAGTTGATTCATATCAAATGTCCACTACATGTGCCACCAACTGATCTCCTTTGCCCCATGTGTCTCAGTGACTTTTGATATTGTTCCTGGTTGCTTTCATTAATGTACTTTTGTCCCATATTGTTTCTGAAATGTAGCTGTAAGTGTAAGTTGTAACCTTGATCTACTTCAAGTTTTACTTTTAGTATGTTCCCCACCCTGATCCAAAACCACTACAGTTTTAATCTTCCTGTAGGTGGATGCATGCATAACATTACAATTGGTCATTGACAGCAGAAGGGTGGATGGTTGGGCATGATTGCTTTGCAAGGGAGAAGGGGGCGGATGAATTATAATATTGTTAAGTCGGCCGGGTTATGGTTATGCTTGAGTGGGGCTGTGGGCTAAAAATTTGAGTGATTGTTGAAGTGCTACTGCCCAAGAATTAGGCCTATACTTTGACTAAATAGGTGCTGATTAAATGGAAAGTGTTATTACTATTAGTTTTGGGTTTGTTGAGAAACTGTGATGACTATAACGCTGCAAAGTAATCATGTTCGTCAAATAAACGCAATCAATGAAGCTTATACTAGTTATGGATAAGATCTGTACCTTAATACTTCCTCTGAGTTTGACACCCCCCCCCCCCCTAACACCCTCACACCCCTCGCACCACCCCCACCTCACATTAATTATATATTGTAAAGAAGGGGAATGGAAAAGAAGGAAAATGCTCTTGTCATGAATGCGCTATACCATGTTTTGACTAGATAATATAGTAAATTAGATATTTAGTCCATGTTTGTCATCAACTTTTACACCCTTGAATATTTTTGTACACTTGCATGAACCCAATCATAGTCTTACACGCACTAGCCTTCTTAACCGGGTTTTGTTTAATTACTTTTAATTAAGTGGGTGTCACTGTCAGTGTTCATGAATCTTAAGAATTGCTCAAGATTAGATAATTTCTCATTTGAGTTTTAGTTCTTGTTGATGTTACTTTGTGTTACTATTTTGTAAATAAACATGTATGGCTGCAATTTTATGTGATTATTTTGTCTCATTTCAGAGCTGTTGGTAAGACATGTCTCCTCATCAGTTACACCACAAATGCATTTCCAGGAGAATACATACCTACAGTGTAAGTTCACGGTCTTAATTTTAGCAGTTCTAGCTTAAATTGTTTATCATACTTAATGGCTGAAGATATGAAAATCAAACAAGACTTTAGTGAAACTCACAAGAGTGATTGCTCGGCACAATGTACAAGTTTAGCTAGGTTCAGTGGTCTTAAAATTTAAATTTAAAATATCACATCTATATTTTGATGATTAATTTTAATTTTACAAAACTCCTTTTGAGTGAAGAATAGATGGTGGTTGTTAAACATTAAATCATCTGGAAGGTGGCTGTATATTTTGTTTAATGTACAGTTGAACCTGTTATACCAAAAGTGGTCATTATAGACAGGTGCATGGTCGCTATGGAAAATTAAATTTTGTGGAAGAAAACTTGTCTGGGATCGTTGGGAGTGGTCATTCTGAGCAGGTAGTTGCTTTTAAGAGGTGGTCGCAAGGGCAGGTTCGACTGTATTTCAAATTATAAATCATTTTGCGCAGAGCAGTACAACTGCAAGAAGAAAATTAGAACTATAGAAACCAATTAGAAAACATTCCAGCAAGAAATCTGCAGTGAAAAATGATAACATTAATCAGCAGAACCATATAAGGCCAAAAAAAATAATAGGTGTGGTTACGGTAACATAGCCAAAAAAAATAGGGTAGGAAGGTAGGCAATCACTTTTTTTTTTTTTTACTTTTTTTTCTAATGTGTACAAATTAAACCTACTTGACAGGGAAATAAGTGTGCGACTCGGGCGCTTTCGCTTTCATTGCGTTTTTTGCACTCGTTTACTTGGTTTTTTTTGTGTTTTTTTGACAAATGTAATAAAAAGTTATAGGGTCGGCCCCAAAAAATAGGGTAGGTCGGGTTACCGTAACCACACCTATTTTTTTTTTAGGCCTAAGTTATAACATCAACTAGAATCTCCCCAGTAATTCAACTAATTGGCTTGGATAGTTGTAACTGATCCTCATCGCTTGAATGATAGTGCTTTTGAAAAACGATAACAGAAAGATGAAAAAAAGAAGCAGGCTTGCCGCACTTATGTGCGTGCACTGAGAGAGAAGCATGTCAAAGTTTGTTGAAGTACATGTATTTATTTTATTTTTTAGTTATGTGTTATTAAGTTGTTATTGCATCTTTTCATTTGCAAGAGGCTGTCGTAGTTGCAATGTTTGCCTGTATTTTCTGGAGCACTGATCTACCTGTCTTTAATTTCACAGATTTGACAACTATTCTGCCAATGTTATGGTAGATGGTAAACCCATTAACTTGGGACTTTGGGACACAGCTGGACAAGAAGATTATGACAGACTACGACCACTTTCCTACCCACAGACGGTGAGTTCCAAAGTCTGAGTTTTGTCTGTTAGTGTTAGTGCCAGGTGCATTGAAAGTAGAAGATTGCTGAAAACTTTGAAGACATAATTAGTTAAAATGTGTGTGTGTGACTGTGACTGTGTTTTGACTCTCATAGTCGTATAGTCCCAATTCAGTAATCTCTCTCTCTCTCTCTCTCTCTCTCTCTCTCTCTCTCTCTCTCTCTCTCTCTCTCTCTCTCTCTCTCTCTCTCTCTGTAATAAAGAGTGCAAGTTCTCTCTCTCTCTCTCTCTCTCTCTCTCTCTCTCTCTCTCTCTCTCTCTCTCTCTCTCTCTCTCTCTCTCTCTTATAAATATATATATATATATAAAACATCAGAAGTTGTGAAAGAAACAATTGAAAGTCAGAAGAGACTTTCTTCTGAGATTTGTTAAAATCTCTTAGCAGAGCAAAAGAGAGAGGAAACAAAAAAAATGTGTCCCTTCACAGACAGCCCTATTGGGGAAATCAGACCCTCCTCGGACGGGACCGAGTTTCCAGAGATATATATATACTAGAATGAATACCCGCTTCGCCGGGTAGCCGGCTTCGCCGGGAAGAAGTACTTAGAGCCATACGCCGGCTTTGCCGGGTCCGAACAATGGACCCGCCAAGCTTAGGTCCCTCCCAGATTCGTGGAATGGGAACAGCACGAAAATGATTCAGTGGCCATAATGCCATTCCTGACCATATCGAGTCCCATCCTTGTCGACGAATGTAACCGTGTTAATCACCTTTGGAGGCGAACTCCACTCAAACAGGACTGAGCAAGTTAGAGCTTATCTCTAAGCCCTTTTGAACTGTTATGGCTTCTCAAAGGAAGGCCAGTACATAAAATTACACAAAAGCCGCCAGACCACATCACAAACAGAACTGAACAATGCACAGGTGTTGCTCACATAGAGACACACACACACACACACACACACACACACACAAACACAGAGAAGCCGTATCTATAGAGAGATAGATGACAGTGTATTTTTCGCGTGGCTATAAATTGATTCGACCTTTGCACTTTTACAGTGAGGATAATTTACGGGTCCAATTTACGTTCTGGACACTGCGGTGACCTTCTAAAAATAGTAACAGAACGCCGGGAATATCCGAAGATACTATAGTGCACCATACGAAGGAAGGGAGGTAAACGCTGAAAACATGAAGAAGATGAGAAGATAAGGAAGAGTTACTTATAATGGTGAAATGAACACAAAAACCAAATTCGGTTCAGCGCTGCGCGCTGAGAGCACGTGTTGAAATATCTCATCGATGATATTGTGTCCGGGGTGTAGCTGAATACGGTGTCCAAATTTGAAAAAGATCCACCGAGAACTTTGGCTTTGGTGTGTCGGTATGGGGGCCCGGGTAGCTGAGGTGGAACCAAAATAGCTGAGGTGGAACCAAAATCGGTTCAGCGCTGCGCGCTGAGAGCACATATTGAAATATCTCATCGACCAGATTTTGTTTCGGGTGTATCTGAATATGGACACCAAATTTGAAGCAGATACATCGAGAACTTTGGCCGTGCATGGCGATCAAACACTCAAACACACACACACACACACACACAGATAGACAGACAGACACAAGTCGTATATATATATATAGATATGTCAACATTGTTGTGTGCAATTCTTTCTTAATCTTGCATGCAAATATTGCTCTGAAGTGATTAGCATTTGAGATTGGTCTCTTTCTATTTTCAGGACGTGTTCCTCATATGTTTTTCCTTGATCAGTCCTGCCAGTTTTGAAAACGTCAGAGCGAAGGTAAGTGATTGTCTAGAACTGTATTTCAAACACATATTTGTATTATTGGCAAAATCCCAAATTAACCACATGGTAGTGACATCACATACTGAAAGAAGAGCGACCGTTTTACATTCCCTCACTGAGACTGTGAACCTCATATCTAGCTAAATCGGGTTATGGCTGTATTATTTACTACAACAGTTATTGATGTTATTTGTATAGTTTTAAAACCACAGCAGACTTTACTTTCTGCTTCATTCTTTTGTACAGTAAGAGGGAAGAGTATGTTCTCTTTACATAAACATGTTATGTGGCTTTTCAGAATTGTATTTATTCATTATGGTTTGTTGGGACTCAGCAGGAAGTCCTTACTGAAGTAGTCTTGTTCTTTATGGCATGGTAGGATACCTTTGTGATACATAGTGAGCTAACACAAAGGCAAATGTAACATATGTACTGTTTTAAATGTTGATGTGGGACCCTGACATGAGTTATTATGCTCAGCAACTATGACATTCATCAACAACAACTGATGAAAGTAGACTGGTCAAGATGTGCATATATATGGGTCATTCTCAGAAATGGTGGTCCAGTGAGAGTGAGTAGGGGTGACACATTTGAAATCATGAAAAAGTAAATTAAAATTATTTCTACCACGACTTTTTTCATCTGAATCTATTCCTGAGACATTAAAGCATTGTTGTATGTCAATAAAAATGATTTCTATACGTTGGTGTTGTTTTTGTGTGCTTTTCAATTGCGAAGTTCAGCCGTTTCCGGATCGCCGAAGCGTTACACGACTTTCGTGATCAACAATATGTTCAGTCTCATGGCTAAATGCAAACATGCAAACACCAACAAATTACTGCAATCGACAGTCAGGAGTTCAGTTTTGGACGTAGCAACACATCTTTGCAAAAACTCACGCTGAATTTGAAGTTACGGGCTTCGAACAAAAAATTCTGAATGTCGTAATGCATCGTATCCAAACTCGACGCGCGAACATCGGACAGCAATGTGCTCCATGACTTTGCCACATCACGGCTATTTTTAGCTCTTTGGCGCGCAGGAAGTTCGAACAAGAAAATAGTCCTTTGAATCACAGCCAAATATTCACAGAAAACACCAGAATCATATCATTTGCTGAAACTCATGGCGTCGTTTCCCGACCTACGTTACGACTGAAGATAGTTTTTGACTCACATGCGAAGCAAAAGTGAGTCTATGTACTCACCCGAGTCGTCCGTCCGTCCGTCCGTCCGTCCGGACGTCCGTCCGTCCGTCCGGAAAACTTTAACGTTGGATATTTCTTGGACACTATTCAGTCTATCAGTACCAAATTTGGCAAGATGGTGTATGATGACAAGGCCCCAAAAAACATACATAGCATCTTGACCTTGCTTCAAGGTCAAGGTCGCAGGGGCCATAAATGTTGCCTAAAAAACAGCTATTTTTCCCATTTTCTCTGAAGTTTTTGAGATTCAATACCTCACCTATATATGATATATAGGGCAAAGTAAGCCCCATCTTTTGATACCAGTTTGGTTTACCTTGCTTCAAGGTCAAGGTCACAGGAGCTCTTCAAAGTTGGATTGTATACATATTTTGAAGTGACCTTGACCCTGAACTATGGAAGATAACTGTTTCAAACTTAAAAATTATGTGGGGCACATGTTATGCTTTCATCATGAGACACATTTGGTCACATATGATCAAGGTCAAGGTCACTTTGACCCTTATGAAATGTGACCAAAATAAGGTAGTGAACCACTAAAAGTGACCATATCTCATGGTAGAAAGAGCCAATAAGCACCATTGTACTTCCTATGTCTTGAATTAACAGCTTTGTGTTGCATGACCTTGGATGACCTTGACCTTGGGTCAAGGTCACATGTATTTTGGTAGGAAAAATGTGTAAAGCATGTGAGTCGTATGGGCTTTGCCCTTCTTGTTACTTAATAGTCGAGCCTGCAAAGCTTTGTCACAAACTTACACACCGCGGATGGCGACAATGTAGTGTCGGAAGGATATCGAGTGCAAACAGTCTCTCAAAGCGCGAAGTTTAGCGGAACAAAGCAGCCAAGAAGTTTTCGTATCCTCTGATTGTCGATGTTCGACATTCATCAAGTACTTAAAATGGGTAATCTGAACGCAACAGGAACTTTCAACAAATACAGCAAACTCTGACGAATTGTGTTTTGTGTAGTTAATTTGGGTCAGACGGGTTTTGCCGGCAGAAAAGGCCAAACAGTGCAGATTCATGTCTGTCGCACAGGAACCGAAAGTGGTTCAAGCATTTCGTTTCTGTGTTGCGACATTCACCTTAGTCAGTTCCAAATGTCATTTTTTTACCAATATTAGTTGAAGTCCTTACCTTTCATAACTAGAATGTGTTGGGTAGAACACAAAAATACTGCAGAACTGATAAAAAATGCACAAAGGATTGAAGGCTTAGGTGGTTTAAAGTTGGAATTTGGTTTCCATGTTACAACATTCATCACGTAAATACAACACTTTAAAACGTCTCTTATTCAGCAACCAATTACTCTTTTTGTCTAATTTTTGCATTATTATGTATAGCAAACAATAGACTTCATAGTAAAAACAATTATTTTGTATTTCTTGACACTTTATTTTTTACTTTGTATGTAACACTTTGGACCACCATTTCTGAGAATGACCCATATACAATAACATTAACATTTCATTAATAGGCTTGTCCATTCTGATTGCTATCACCGGTGGTTTTTTTGCATTGAAATAGAAAGTCATCCTGATGTGTATGATGTTTGCAGTGGTACCCGGAGGTGAGCCACCATTGCCCCAACACACCCATCATCCTGGTGGGGACCAAGCTGGACTTGCGGGAGGATAAGGAAACCATTGAGAAACTCAAGGAGAAAAAGCTGTCCCCTATCACTTACCCACAGGTAACATTTCAATGTTGTTCTGTCTCTGGTAACTGACGCATACTTTTTTTATCTGACGCATTGCTCTGCCACCATAACCACCCCCACCCCCGGCTGGTCGATGGTCCAATAGTTTTGACATGTAGACTGGCTGAACTTTTTTTTTATTGTAGCAAGGACATTTAGACCTATACATGTTTTCAGTCCAGGTCCTACTTCACTTGACCTATTGTACCTTGAAATTTAGATCTTTTTGGTGCATTGCTTTTCTAGTTCAGTTAGTGTTCTCTGGGTCTGTTTTATGGGGAGGACAGTTACTGTGTGCGAAAGAGAAGCAGGCAAGAAAGAAAATATGGGCTGCAGGTACACACAGTCATGCACATATATCTGTATGCGTACATGCAGTGTACCCGCACATTAAAAACAAATCTGCAACTTTGGTGTCAGTACTGATCTTGCAGGGTTTAAATACTTCGGAATCTTAAACAGTTTTAGCAGTTTGAATGCTCTGTTTGTTGTGGTAGAGAGTGTATGTGTGTGCGCATGTGTGTCTGTTTTTAAACACCAAGTGAGGGAAGTCATTCAAGTGATCGGCTAATTTAACTGTCAGATAAACTTCAGCCATCAATAAGAGATTGTATCGTAGGACCTGGTGATAAGCCACAGAGTCAACAGTGGAACTGAAATGTCCCCCAACTCTTGATAATGTAGTCATTACTGACTCATAGCTAAAGCGCTGTTTACATGGCAGACTTACAACCAACTTTCTTCCAACTTTCAAGTAATTTTTGTCAGAAACAAGTCAGTTGAAAATCGCTGCCCATGTGAACAGCCCTTACACTCAATCTGATTTTAAGCAAGGACTCTCTGCTGACTTGCACAATTGGACCTGTCCAATCGCCTTTGTTGTTTTCCGGCTGGACCTAACCCAAAAATCGTGATGGTAAAAGTCTGCCGTGAGTCATTTGTAACTAGCTGATGAGGGGAGCAGGGCTCAACTGAGTATTCAAGTCGCTGCTGAATCTGAACTAAATTGTTGGGACCGTTGAAAGGACAGACTTTTCGTTGACTTGGCCTCACATTCTTCGGGTGCGACTTCAAATCAACTAAATTTTGGGGGGAAAGTTGGTTGAAAGTCTGCCATGTGAACAGCATTTAACATGTTACAACTAACATAACTGTCCATCGGTTTCAGGGTCTATCCATGGCCAAGGAGATCAACGCAGTCAAGTACTTGGAATGCTCTGCGCTGACACAGAAAGGACTCAAGAACGTGTTTGACGAAGCCATCAGGGCGGTGCTGTGCCCCAAACCCAAACCAAAGAAGAAGAAGACCTGTCTGATATTGTGAATGGCTGGTGACAGCTAAAGACGGTACTTGTTAAGAACCGGGGATGGGGAGGGTGGAAGGGAAGACGTTGATCGATCTGCATCTTGGTAGTTAGGCTTGTTTTCTACATTTACTAAAAAAAAAAATCGGTATGCATGATGCATTAGGGGGGCAAGCTGTAAGGCACAAACATTATTAGGCTGGTTATTTTTGGCGTATGTATATTTATGTAAATGAACATTCATCTTTGCCATTCCTGTACAAATGTGCATCAGATTCAGACTAGCCTTCTGTATACAAGTTCTTATCGCTGTAAAATATTTCTGTATCATAAACGTCTAACTTTTAATTATTAACTTTGATTTCATTAGGGGGCCCAGGCTCATTGATTTTCTGTACCATTATATGGGCATTAAAATTGTATGAAGTATTCAATGGGGGGGAAAAATCAGAAAAGGCTAAGCAGTTTTCCAAGAGATCAAAAAGAGTTCAGTTCAAAGAGACGGAACTGAATATCACTGTGGCTTTGGCAATACAGCATTTTCTTCTTGCATGGTCGTGTAGTAGTTTTCTCTTTCCTCCAGTTGCCGTACGTAGACATCATTGTAGCAGAACTTGACGTTTGTTAACTTCTGGCTGGTCGACTGGTGGTTTTGCTTCTGGTTCTGTGGCGTGTTTGTTCTCATCATGATGGTCTTGATTGTGAATCTGCGATTGTCTGTCCCCCCCAAAGTTAGGCTCTGCTGGATTTAAAAATGTTCTCTTTGATTGTGGTTTAAAAGCTGTTCTCTTAAATGTGGTTACAATTGTTCTCTTGAAACCGGTCTGTTGCCTCTTTTCCCTGGAATTATGTTGTTTTAAAAGTGGTGTTACTGTTTTAACTACTTTTTGTTAGTTTGTTTGTTCTTTTACTGTTACTTTTTGAGAGAATTATGCATTTCTTTCTGATTTTTTTCTTACTGATGCTACTGTTAATGTCAGAAGGGCTAAAAAGTTTTAATATTCTGGCTGAACTTTAGATGTTCGTGAATTTTGAACTGTATCAGTGTATGCACAGAATCACAAATCATCCCGTAAGTTGGTAAGTTCTTGTGAAACAAAAAGGTTAATTATGGTGACCAGTGCTTCCATGCAACGAACCAGGAAGAAGAAGTGACCCGAGATCATTGTTCATTTAAAGTGTGATATGTGGATGATGAGAGGGTAATAAGATCACAAAATCATTTTATGACTGATAGTTCTGACTTCGCAGAGGGGCCAAATACACCTTCCCCATATATATAGCTTGTAATCTCACCTTAAAACCCATGGCGTCATTTGTATTGATAAACACACATGGCTGAAAGCTCAATATTCATTGTCAGCAATTCTTAAGTCAATAGGTGTATCATGGAAGTCTTGTTTTTGTGTGCGTGTGTAATGACCAACGCCTCAGTCAGATTGTTCTTCTGCATGTCAGTCTGAAATTGCTATGCTTTGGGAGAATACCTGAAACTGCTTGTTATTTTCTCTTTGCTGTGACTGATCTAATCATTTAGCACAAGGTGTCCAATACTTCAATAGAAATGCATTACGCCATTGCCTGTGGTTTTATCGGTTTCATTTATATTTCTGATGCTTTCGTCTTTTGAAGGAATCGTACTGCGACTTCTGTTGTATAATGTTCAGCTGTTTACTTTGAGTACATGTGGTGCAAGCAATTATCTTTTCTCTTTGAAATTCACAGCTACCACTTTTTCTACTTCTACACCCCATAAGAGGAAGTTTTACATTTTATATATTTGCTCTTTGAAGCATGTTTATTTCGTCTTTTCTTTGTAATAAAGGTCAGGTTTCAAATCCAGATTACACAAATAAACATAAAATGAAAAGTAACATAAACTCAAGAAACTCATTAAAAAGTTTAGAAAGTGTAAAAAAAAAAAAAAATTCATGGTTATTATGTACTCATATGTAGTGTCTGTGAACTTCAGTTTCTAATCTCTATTCTTTGTTACCGAAAAATGTTTTTACAAAATTTAAAAAGTTACTAATTTATCTTTTCTCAAAATAAATATTCAGAAGTCCTTGGAATTTGTGTTTGTTTGTTATCATGTGTGACAAATTATATTTACAACATCCAGAAGATTTTCTGAGAGAACCGCTTGCTTGGAGCTTTGCAGTGAGTTAGTTTTTCAGATGCAGGGTTCCAGCCTGTGTTCTCATGTTGAAAATCTCTTTGCATTGTTTGCAATTGCACCAATTTACACACATCACACAGAGGGTTTGAAACGAAAGTGAAAGGGTAGACAGCTAAAGAAAATGGTTGGGGATTCATTATATTTCAGAATGTTTGGTTAGACATGTAATCATTTTGCACTGCAAGAGAAATGCAATAGTGTTGAAGATGAAACAATTTTTGCTGACTTAATATAAGTTTGCATACAAGTGAAAAGTTTAAGAAGTTCTGAAATCAGTTAGGATGGAGGGATTTGTGATTTTTACGAATTTCTGCTTGGAGAAGATGATGATTTGGGAAGGAAAATGTGATGTTTTTGTAAAGAAAAGGCTTTGGACCAAACAGAAAAAAAAAATGAGTTTTATGATTTGGTTGTTGCTGACTATTGCTTTTCTCAAGATATAATGAATTGATTATGTACAGTTTTTATATTAACTTTGTACATAAAAGCCTCTTCTTTGTTTTGACCCCGAAATGTCTTATATATATATGCATCTGCCTTTATTTTATTTTTTAAAGTTCTTTTTTGAAAATCGTTGTCAGCATGTTTTATATCTAATTGAGAACAGTGAGTAACAGGGATGCTGTGTATTTTTTTCTATGTCTTTTGTAATCTGTGTCTTACAAAATCAGTCCGTGTTCAGATCATGTTTGTTTTGATTCATAAGAAAAACAGATTCACACAAAAACGAAAACAAAATGACACACACAAAAACAGACACAGCAGACATCTGACATTTTGAGTTCATGTGGCAGTTAAATGTATGAAACATGGTCATGCTCACCACCCATTTTTTTTTTTAAACCCCATTTAATATCATATTCTTACTCCGAATCACATTAGCATTGAGTCACCTGAGATGCTTATCACTGAAAAACGCTTACCCGGCTAAAGAATTTAAAGGGAAGCAACCCCATCACCAAAACGAAAGTGAAAGTAGCTTTGGTAATGGGCCAGTACACCGGGAGTTACCTCCCATACGGGTGTATGCCACGTCACTTCCTCTAGGAACACGTGCCTATTATCATACGTCTTTTTCACCTCGGAGAGGACGGTTCACTTTTTGACGCTCTGTGGCTGACCTTGTGTGTTTGAGTGACACCCGCCGGCCACGTTACCCAGCTTGTCTGCTCGCCTTGCCTACAGTTTGGTGAGCTCGTTCCCGTTTGTTGTTGGTTGTTTGCGCTGTTTCGTTACTGTACGTTGTCCGTTTTTTACGGACTTGTGTGTCAGTGACTTGCGTGTTTCGCCATTTTGTTGTGTGAGTTAGTTAGCTAACTCGTGTGACTTTGCTAGTAGCTCTGCGTGCCCTCTTTCTGTTTGGGCAAGTGTAGCTTTAGTATTTTGTTGACGCGTAAGCGTGTGTGTTTACTGTGTTTTCAGTCGTTTTGACTTACGTTTCAGTAAATCTTTTTACTTTGCCACGTGTTGTTGACGTTTGTGTCAGTGTCTTGCGTGTCGCCATTTTGTTGTGTGAGTTAGTTTTCTAGCTCGTGTGACTTTGTTTGTAGCTCTCCGTGCCTCTGCTTGTGGGGCAAGTTTAGCTATAGTATTTTGTTAACGCATTAGTGCGTGTGTTTACTGAATTTTCCAGTCGTTTAGACTTATGTTTCAGTAAATTTTTTCGCGTTGCCACGTGTTGTTGTCAACATGTCTGATTCAGACAAGCGCCGTGGCAAGTCGGACCCCAAGGGGAAAATTAAGGCTAAGTCTTCCTCTTCCAAAGCAACGTTACTTGTTACAGACCAAGAGCGTAACACTTTGTTGGCTGTACCAATTTCGGCGCCTAGCGCTGTTACTACTTCTGCTTCTTTTGCGGCGCCTAGCGCTACTGTTACTTCTGCACCTGTCTCTACATCGGAGACTTCGTCTTCTTTGTTAGCACCTGGACAAGGTGCGTTGGTTTCCTCTCTGTTAAAGTCACTGGTTCCAGAAATCCGCAGCTTGGTGCAGGCAGAATTTCAGCGTTCCGTCGCCAGCAGTTCGGCGTTTCCGGCATCTGGCAGTGACGTCCGGGCATTGGCTTCCGTGTCTTTGTCCTCCACTTCCGGCTTGGAGCAGCGTCCTCCCTCTTCAGCGTCGGTTGGTAAGCAGAGCTGGTCCGATAGCCCTCGTGAGGCGCCTGGACGTTCTCCTTCGGGGGACAGCTCTTTCGCATCGGGTCACGACCGATACCTTGCTGATCTTTCATTTCCGGCGATAACCTACGAGGCCCCGGACTTGTTCGAACAGCGGCGGCAGTCGGTTTCGACTGCCGCATTTCCGGCACTTGCCGGAAGTGATGATCCGTCCGCTCCGGCACGCTACGGCGGTCGCGGCAGGATGGAGTATTCACTGACTTCCGGTCCTTCCGGATCGCGAAGTCAACCAGTGCAGTCTTCACTTCCGCATTTTGCGGTTCCGTTGACTACACTTCCGGTTTCGGCCGGAAACGCTTCTTCCTCTTCTGGTGGTTCCTTCCGGATACCAGATAGTGGATTACAGCGTGCGCCTTCCGGCTTTCAAGCGCCTAGGCTTGAGCAGGCATCACTCCACTCAGTCGGGGGAGTGACGTCAGCTCATCCAGCTCCGGTTTTTGCGGATGGTCGTCCTGCTTACCCTTTACCTTCACAGGGTTTTGGGCGGCAGGATGACGTTAGTGCTCAGGCTTTTCCGGTTTCCGGTTTGCCAGGGCATGCTTCTGCTTCCGGAACTGGTGACTTCGGTCATGGTTCCACGTGTGACTATTCTGATGCTCCATCAGTGGTCAGCGAGGAGTCGCGGGGCGTGTTTCCGTCGAAGCTCAAGTCTGTTCTTGACGTCGCGGCGGAAGTAACGTCTCGTTATTTTCCTGAAGGGGTGGTGGCTGCGGACTCTTCCGCATCATTCGTTCCTTCTGCCATGGCGGACTTCCGGCCGGCACAGGAGGATGTTTCTTCCTTCCGGTTCGCCGAGTCTCCGTCAGTGGCTTACCAACTTTCGCATTCACTGGTTCGTCCAGCACATGCGGGGAGTGGTATTCGGCCAGTGCCTGTTCCGTTACTGCTTCCTTTTGGTCCAGTTCCGGAATCAGCTCAGCAGTGGGTGGCTTCAGCTGCCCAAGCCTCTTCCTTCGTGCCTACGGCCAATAGGAAGCTTGGCATGCCCAATCAGAGCCAGAATTGGCTGGCGTCTTTTGCACTCCCTAGGGCTACCCTTCCGGTTTCCCGGGAATTGCTGCCTCTTCTGACTAAACCGATCAAGCGTGATTCGGTTTTGCCGGTTTCCGAGGCTTCCCTCCTCTCTGCTGAGGAGGTTGGACGTCGGCAGATCGAACTGTCCTCCATTGCGGAGACTCTCGTTCGGGCTCTGTCTCGGGCATTGACCGATTCGCTAGTTCCTTTCACTCTCAGTGAAGAACAGAATGCGGACGATGTCTCTGCGCTTTTGACCGCATTGGCCAAGGTCAATGAGGAACAATTGCGTCTTTCCTCCCTGCAGTACACCCAAGCGGTACTCTGCAGGAGGGATCTCTTCCTCTCGCAGTCCCAATTCACGGAGCTGGCTACTAGGGAGACCTTGAGAGTCTCCCCGGTCTCAGAGGAGTCTCTCTTCTGTCCGCTGGCACTGGATGCCAGACAGAAGGAGATTCAGTCAAACAAGGACAGTCAGTTCCTTGACTACACTCTGAAGGGGGTGAAACAGTCTCAGCCTTCTAAACAGAAGCAGGCTCAGACATCGTCTAACCCCAAGCCAGCTCAGAAGCGGCAGGCTTCGCCGGCCGCTCGTGGTGGGAAGAAGAGGACGGCATCGGGGAGGGGGCGTGGCGGCTCTGGAAGTAAGCCACACCCCCAATGAAGCGCTCCCGATCTCACCTCCCTCCCGCCCTCCACCTTGGTGATGGCGGGAGGCCCCTCCCGGGCACTTTCTCGTTGGATGTCGGTAGTAGACAGCCAATGGATTGTGGGAGTGGTGAGTTCGGGCTTCCGTCTACTCTGGCGGGAGGAAAAGGCGCCTCTTACCCGAGTGCCTCCGCGGTTCAAGCCCCCCTTCTCGCAGGAAGCACGTTCCGTCTTGCAGTCGGAAATTGCCTCCCTGGAGCAGAAGGGCGCGGTGGAGAGAGTTCGGGTCCACAGCTCCCTGGGATTTTACGGGCGTCTGGTCGCTGTTCCCAAAGCATCAGGAGGATGGCGTCCCGTGTTGGATTTATCTCTCCTCAATACTTTCTTGAGGGAGATAAAATTCAAGATGGAGACGCCAGCCTCTGTCCGAGACTCTCTCCGCCCAGGAGACTGGGTGACCTCGATCGATCTCACGGACGCATACTTTCACATTCTTATGCATCCGACCGACCAGAAATGGCTTCATTTCCGGTGGGGAGATCAGATCTACCAGTTTCGCGCACTCCCTTTCGGGCTGTCTCTCGCACTGTGGATTTTTACCATGGTGGTGAGACAGGTCTGTGCACTGGTGAGGTCCCAGGGTATCCGTCTGCGGGCTTATCTGGACGACTGGCTCATCATGAACCAGTCCCAGAGCGGCTGTTCGCAGGATACCCTGACGGTTCTTCGAGAATCCAACTGGTTGGGGTTCTCGATCAACCGGGTAAAGTCGGAGCTGACCCCGTCACAGACATTCACTTATCTGGGGATGTCTTTCGACACGGTCGCTTGGACTGTCCAGCCTTCTCAGAGAAGGGTGGACAAGCTCCAAGCTCAGATTCGCTCCACTTTACCTCTCCTGATGGCTTCCATCCGCTCGCTCGCCTCCATCTTGGGGCAGATGGAGTCTATGGCTCTTCTGGTTTCACTGGGCCGGGTCCACAAATGTCCGCTTCAGTTCGCGCTGAAGCCGTTTGTGGACTCTCCTCTGGTGGACTGGGACGCCCTCATCCCTTTGCAGGGATGGTTCCAGTCTGCGACCCTTCCGTGGTTGCACACGGAGTGGGTCTGCAGAGGTGTTCCGATCGTCGTGCCCCTCCCCGACCTGGACCTCTTTACAGATGCGTCCAGGGAGGGTTGGGGGGCACATACAGATCTTCAGACTCCTCCCTTTCCGTTACTCAGCCGAGTAATCCGGAAAGCGGAGATGGAGGAGCCGGCCCTTCTTCTTCTGGTCGCTCCTCTGTGGCCGTCGCAGGTCTGGTTTCCAGATCTTCTTCGGCTTGCCCAAGGGCCCCCCATTCCTCTCGCACTCGTGCGAGGGGAACTAGTGCAGCCCCGAACAGGCATTCCACACGAGGAGCCCAGTCTTCTGAAGCTTCACGTGTGGAAGTTGTTCGGGACTCGCTGAAGCGCTCTGGGGCGTCGTCTTTGACTCTGGACTTGGTGGCTCGCTCGCATAGAGCGTCCACCTCTTCAGTTTATGCTTCCCACTGGAAGGCATGGACTGCCTGGTGTTCAGCTAGAGGGGTGAGTTCGGTGGCTCCGCGCTCTATTCAGGTCGCTAACCACCTCTCTTTCATGTCTTCACAGGGCGCCTCAGTCTCCTCGTTGAGGGTCCGGCGCTCCGCTATCTCGGCGACTCTTCAGCAGATTGGTCGTTCTGTTCGAGTCGGGGGCGTTATAGCTGCAGTCATTAAAGGGGCTGCTCTTAAGGAAGCTAAAGCTCGTTTGCCCGCTCCCAAGTGGGACTTGTTTTTAATCCTGGAATTCCTTCGTTCTGCGGATTTTGAGCCTTTAAGCGAGGCCAGTCTGTTCAATGTCACTCGCAAAGCGCTGTTTCTCCTTTTGTTGGCTACGGCCCGACGGGGTAGCGAGGTCCACGCCCTGTCGGGTCAGCCTGGAGATATCTCCTTTGAGCCGGACGGTTCCGCATCTTTGCGTTTCCGGCCTGATTTCCTGGCCAAGAATCAGTCTCCGGGGCAGGCCTCTCCGCTGGTTAGAGTTAAGGCTCTGACCAGCGCGTTGGCCCCGGGTGACCCCGATTCGGTCAATTGCCCTGTGAGGGCACTTCGTCTGTACTTAGCCCGGACTCAGCCGATTCGGTCTAGTTCTCAGAAGTTGTTGTTTATCTCTCTCCTTACTAGGCGCGAGAAAGATTTGTCGAAGGTAACGTTGGCCCGGTGGGTGTCCTCGCTCATCAAGCAGGCTTATGAGTGGAGGCGCACAAAGAGGGGGGGGGTTATGCCCTCCTTGCCACTTGACTCGGCCCGAGCCCATGAGACGAGGGCGTGGGCATCCTCTCTGGCAGTTCTGCGCTCCAGACGTCTAGAGGAGGTGCTGACAACTGCGTATTGGCGTTCCGAAGATGTTTTCATAAACTTTTATCTTCGGGACGTCACAGCTCTTCGACAGGATGGCTCCAGAGGCCTTCCAGCGCTCATAGCAGCAGGCCAGTTCCTGTCCAGAACTTGATGGTGAGTTTTGATTCATTTCTAGCCCACCGCCTTGTTGATGTTATCTGCTAATGTGATTCGGAGTAAGAATATGATATTAAATGGAAAATTTCCTAAATAAATTATCATTTAATTAATATACTTACCCGAATCACATACTGTATTCCCTCCCACCTGCCCCGCTTATGGTTTTAAGATTTTTTAAAGCCGTATGATAATAGGCACGTGTTCCTAGAGGAAGTGACGTGGCATACACCCGTATGGGAGGTAACTCCCGGTGTACTGGCCCATTACCAAAGCTACTTTCACTTTCGTTTTGGTGATGGGGTTGCTTCCCTTTAAATTCTTTAGCCGGGTAAGCGTTTTTCAGTGATAAGCATCTCAGGTGACTCAATGCTAATGTGATTCGGGTAAGTATATTAATTAAATGATAATTTATTTAGGAAATTTTCCATTATACTTAACATAGGATTTTCATGAAGCATTTTGATAACTGCAGTAAAGCTTATGTTCTGAACATGGTTGGTGTAATTATTTTCTGTTGGTAATGAATTGGTTTGTCTCTTTGTTTGCTTATAAAAGTGACTTTATTTCGTAAGGGAACATTTCTGTGTCCGGGCTAGTAATTTTTATTTGTGTTTTGTTTCCTTTTTTTTTTCTTTTTTGTCATTGAACGAAACACACTTTTGTTCCATTTTTTCCAGTATTTTCCACCCCAGAACACACAAATATGCACCCATGCTCTCTTTCCTTCTCAATATTTCTTCACGCAGCTGTAGTGTACTAGAGTTATGTGTGCTATTTTTGGCTAATTTGATTTGTCACTCTTTCATTTACGTTTGCATTAGTAAACTAGGACATTCATTAAGCTTGGCCTTTCACTCTGTAACTAATTTGTAGTATGTATTGCAGCATTTGTAACAAATATAACAGTATCGTAACAGTTCTAATTGGCTAATGATTATTGAAGTATGAGACATTTTGCACCTTCCTCTTGAAACCTTGAACAATGGTGGGTAAAGATACTGATTGACTAGTGTTTACTGATTTTGCTGTCTTTGAGAAAGCAAAGAAATATTAGGGAAGGGAAATTTACCTTAGATGGTTATAACCATTTGCAGCACAGCATTTTTGGTGGAGCTAGTTTCCACGATTTTCATTCAGTTGATTAAAAATCATTAATTTAATTTAATTTGTATTTAATGTTTTGTGCTTCTGGTTCTATTGCTTGGTTATTTCTCCACTGAGTTAAGGTTCTGGCTGTTGCCTGTTGGCTCTCGTGAGTTTTTATATATGTCGCTGTTGTCTTTTTAGTTTTCTTTCAAAGCTTGGCTTTCTAGGTAGTTGCTCTCCATTTTTACTATGGTCACTACATAACGATCATTGCATTCTATGGTTTGGTACAAAGAAAAGTCTGTATAAACTTTGGCATTGTGTTTTTCTGTATCGCTGTATCGAGAAAACATGAGTCCTGTACAATAAATAATTTTCTGTCTTTACAGTTTTGACTGATGTTTTATCCATTGGTTGAATCTTGTCTGTGTAACTGTCTGTTTGTCTGCATGCGTGTGTGTGTGTGTGTGTGTGTGCACATGATTGTACATAAACAGAATTTTCACTCAAACAAATGGGTTGGTCTGACTTGCAAATCATGATTTTCGTGGCTGCTACATGTAGTTGCTTGAGAATGAGACTGAAAAGGACTAATGACAGGCTTTTCAAAACCGGCATTTGGTCCCAGCAAAACATGCAGTCAAGAAATACCACAAGTGTCCTTTGAAAACTGCTTGTGAGTTCAATATACAACTCGGATAGTGTTAAATAAATTAAAAATGCAATATCAATGTCAACAAAGACTGGATAAGCAACTTTTAATCCCAACAGAACGAGGAAGTTCAAACTGATTTGAAATCCGTGACACTCTACAAGCCACTTATGTGGAGTACTGTTTTTCTTTGGCCTTAGACACGAGTTTTCCTTCTTGGTCCTTGAACGGTCACACCGCTGTTTGTGGAAAGTCAATCATTTATTAACTTCACAAATACTCCCGTTAACTGCATATTTCCGATGTTTTACCAGTTACAAAATGCACACAAAGTAGTACCTGCCATGTGAGACACTCCCATGAGAGGACACCTCCCAATGAAAAAACGATTCTGTGGCACGGTCCACTTGTTTAGTATCCTGACCAACAAATCATACCTGTCATGACAGGTCACCTACATGTGGGGACACTTTTGGCTGGTACCAAGGGTGTTCTTTTATCGCAGGTAACACTGTACCAGATATGAAATCATCAACGAACCTGTCAGACGTATCAATTTAAAACTTTTTATTTTTACCAAATTCAAGTACCTTTTTTTTTTTTATCAAAAGCGGGTTTTGGTATTTTTATTTATTTATCACTTTATTTTTAGCCACAAAACACTTATTTTATCCGCAGGCCTGTGTTAATGACAGTTGATTATTCTGCAGTCTTACAATCTGCGTCGGTTATTATCTACGGTCGGGATAACAAACAGACAGAGAGAAAGGAAGGGGGATTTCCTCTTCAGTTTATCCGTAAATCCGGCCTAGGAATGTCATAATCGGTATATAATGACGTGTACATCCTTCCACATAAATTTAGGCTTGCCACGGACAGGTCAGCATCAGTACTCGGATGGTGTACTCCCGGTTGACCGTCAGTTTCTCGTTTCTCGTTTCCCGGTTTTCCGTCAACCGAGACCAACCTATACTCGGATTGACACGCGTGACTGGGCATATTGAAATGAAGCACTGTTTTAAGAGATACGGTTGAACCCCCCTTTTAAGACCTCCAAAAATCTGAGAAAATCAGGTCTTAAAAAGGAGGGAGTGCTAAAATGGGAGTCATTTTACAGAGGTTAAAGAACAGAAAGTGAAAAAACAAGGTCTAAAAAAGGAGGGAGTCTTAAATTGGGGGGGGGGGGGGGCCGTCTTAAAAGGGGGGTTCCACTGATGATCACTGATTGTACTCGGATTGACATGCGTGACCGGGCACATTGAAACGAAGCACTGTTTTCAGAGATACAGTCAGCGAAGCTATCCGAACATGAACATCAGTCTGTTCGGCAATGTGTCATTTAAAAAAAGAAGAAGAAGATTAAAATCACTCGGACATTCCAGGAAATATGTTCATGCGAATCGAGAAACTGATCTAATTTAAGCCCACGAAAACGTCATGTAATTACGCTATTTGAAGCCATATCGGAAAGACACGTTACAATAATTTAAACAGAAACACATCATTACAACAAACGTAAACCAGGAATTAATACCACTTCCAAGATAGGTCATGTGATTGTAATTGACCAGTCAGATACCCCATTCAATTACCCAACCCTAGTTTATAGGATTCTTGGCATGTCACTGATCACATTCAAAATTCTGTATCATAAAATCTGTCCGGTTAGAATCCACTGAATATAGGCTATTGCCCGCCCGTTGGAGTGGCTTAAAGTTTGGGCCAACAACACTGTCACTGATACGAAATTACTGAAAAAGTCAAATGATCACGTAAAAAGTCTTTCAGGCGTTTGAACCGGTATTTCCTCTATAGCCCTTTATGATGAGACCGTTTATTTGTAAAATCAGTAATATGACTAGAAAGGTCATTCATTTTACATGAGGTAGTGTCCATACAGCGGTACCTACAACACAGACACTCCCGAGAATCAAATTCACAAAGGCAAAGTTTTAACGTCAAAAACGACAAAAATATAGAGCACCTAAAACTGAACAAGTTTTGCATGTCATTGAAAAGAACAATATAAGATGTTTGGTGGCTTGTTGTCAGACCAGGGGTTGTTTGTTCGGTCCCGGGGGAGCATATCGTCTTATATTGCTATTTCATATGTTACGTGGATTTCCATGGTCAATTGGGCAAAACTGAGCTCAGTGCAAAAGTGATATCGACGACATTTTCGTCGATATCAGTTGAGCAAGTGACTAGAGACTTTTTGAAAGAAAAGACATTTAAAAAAACCCTGAAAAGTACAAGAAAAGAGTAAACAAAAAGGAATAATAATCAGAGGGAGGGATATGGAACAGCCAAAACTGAGACAAATACTTTTCTAATTTCTTTACAGTAAATACAAAATGTCCAGAGAATTAGCAATATATCTAACATTGACTGACTGTGTGATGATATCTTCTGCTATTGGTCTGTTTCGACACTCGATTTTGATATCACTGTCTCAACAGATCATAGCAGAAGATAACAACACACAGTCCGTCAATATTGGGTACTGTTTCATCATTATCGACCAAGGCAAATATATATTCAACACAGCGCACACAATATTTCTGAAAACTGCTCTTCCAGAACCCACGCTCAGTCATGCGTGTCAGCGGTAATTGAGTTATCACAGAGGCTGAAATTTGCTGCCCAAGACGGAACAAAGTCCACTTCTTACACAGTGTTTGTCTTGTTGAAATCTTCATAATATTCATCTGTGTTTAAGATGTGCATGATTTATTTTTAGCATAACGCGCTACTGTTATTGTTCTTAAAGAATACGACAAATTTAATTTGTTTATATTGTAAACTATTTGTCAAAATCTGAACATTTTTTATTCACGTTCAGGAAATGCAGATGAGAGGGAGTTCTTATGGACTTGTGTCCCTTAATATCTCCCTCTTTCGTCCTTGATTTTGCGTTGATTTTCTTCACAAGAAAGTTTGTTAGGATGTGTAGCTCAACCGGTAATACTAATTCTAATTCAGTTGTACTGGTATTTATCTGCCTTGCTGTACCGCTGTCGCAGTTCTGTTACTATTTTTAGCCGTTCTAATATTAGCAGCGGAGTAATGTTTATTTAGCTATGCATGTGTCCAGGAAGAGATCATCCAACTGAGTGGCTCTGCAGGTGTAAGATGTATATATAAGCGCTAACCCTAACTTTAACCTTATAATCTTCACTGAGGAAAAGCGGGTAGCTAGCTGGGTGGAGTGTGTATTGTGTGTACTCACCCATGAGGTGACCGGTTGAGTGACTCGGTGCGAAAAACACTGGCCTTGTTATGTGCACTGTCTTGCACAGTTCAAACAAATTCCTGCACTGTTTGTTCGGTTGATTTTGACCTCAGAATACACGTGTGCGTATCGACTTCAACATCCCCATCTGCAGGTAAGAGTGCAGTTTATTTGTTAATTCATTTATGTTCAACATAGTTTTTTTCTCACTGTATAACTTTATCAATCAAAAGTGGCAATTGAATTGAAGCATTTGTGTGATTTACACGTTTGTTTTAATCATGAAAGTTGGGTAGTTTTATGCATTCTTCGTTAGTACAAAGGATCTATCTTGATTACGTCGATACTGTATGTTAAATACGTGATCTCCGTATGTTGCTGTAACAAATTATTGTGCCTTTAACTTGTACTGTAATAACGTATAACAAGGTTTCTTATAATTCAATCAGTCGGTAGATCTTTTTCTTCTTCAATTTTGTTGTAAAGATTAATTAAATTGTTGTTTGAATTCGTAATTTTCCTTCCGCGCGCGCGCGTGGGTGCGTGCTGCGTGTGTGTGTGTGTGTGTGTGTGTGTGTGTGTGTCAGTGTGTGTGTCAGTGTGTGTAGTATGTGTGTGTGTGTGACGGTGTATGTGTGTGTCACGTGTGTGTGTGTGTGTGTGTGTGTGTGTGTGTGTGTGTGTGTATGCGTGCGCACACACGCGAGGCACGGTTGTGTGCATGTGTGTGGTGTGTGTGTGTGGGTTGGATGGTTATTTCTTTATTTGTTGTTCTTTTAGAGTAATCAGTTTTCACGACTGAAGAAACTATAAGATGGGACAAATTCTGGCTGTGTTGTTTCCGTGCTATTACAGTTATTTATAAAATGTATAAGTTGGAAAAGAAAATATCAACAAAACAGATGCTCGACTGTTGTTTGTTGGTTATTTTTGTTTCTTTCTTTCTGTTTGTTTGCTAACTCCCCCGCCCCTCCCCCCTCCCCCCCCCTCTCTCTCTCTCTCTCTCTCTCTCTCTCTCTCTCTCTCTCTCATTCTCTCTGTTCTGTCCATATTCATTAAACATGTGTCAGTATCAGTGTATCAGTCTCAATCTCTCTGTGTGTCTTCCTGTGTCTCTCTCTCTCTCTATATATATATAAATACGTACCTCTCTCCCACCTCCTCCTCTCTCTCTCTCTCTCTCTCTCTCTCTCTCTCTCTCCCCCCCCAACAAGTGAACGAGGAGATTAGTAGTGCACTTTTCACTGCAGCGACAACGCAAAATAGCTCTCTCTCTCTCTCTCTCTCTCTCTCTCTCTCTCTCTCTCTCTCTCTCTCTCTCTCTCTCTCTCTCTCTCTCTCTCTCTGATCGTCTCGTCTCTGTTAATAAATTGTTATTTTCATTTTCAGCGGTGGCATCCGATCAAAAGATAAAAGAGGGAAGGGACACGGCGGGAGAAGCAATGCAGAGAGATGTTAAATGCGTCGTTGTGGGTGATGGGTAAGGGTGAACACCAATGTAACGCAGTATGTAAAACAAAGCTGAAATGGCAGTAAACACAATTTTACAGACAAATTACTCATACTCTTCAATCTATTAACGAAATGATGTTAAAAGAAACGTAAAATAATACAATTCAAAAGAACGATTACTGTAATAAAACTTAGAATAAAAAAAAAATAATAAAAAAAAAATAAAATAAATTAAATTAAATTAAAAATAAAATAAAATAAATTAGATTAAATTGAATTCAACAGGAAAGTGAAATGGAAGTGAAATAAAACGAAATAGAAATAAAAGAAAAGAAAAGAAGAAGGTTAAAAACAAGAGAAAATAACCAGCTGGCACTGTTAAAATCCAATAGACATGCAAATGTTTTCTGTTAAGAACAGCATCCATTGTGTAAAGCTCTGTTATGTTATTTTACGATAGGCTCGAACAGCTGTGCGCAAATGTCGGTTAACTTTTTCATCCTTCTTCTGACCATTATCCCGCGATAGAAAAGTTCACAAGCGGCATATGGCACTTATTGAAAACAGTTTTTGCTTTGTTTATTCCGCCTTCATGGCACTATCTGGTGTTGACCGTTTTACTTTTGGGACAGAGTGCTGCATAGGCCCCATTGTTTGGGCTCACAAAGTGCACAAGTAGGACAGGCACAGCAATCTGTCATTCTAGATTGTTTGTATCCGATTGTTTTCTTTCCTGCGATTCTACAAATATATTATACTAGAGGAATACCCGCTTCGCCGGGTAGCCGGCTTCGCCGGGATGAAATACTTAGAGCCGTACGCCGGCTTTGCCGGGTCCGAACAATGGACCCGCCAAGCTTAGGTCCCTCCCAGATTCGTGGAATGGGAACAGCACGAAAATGATTCAGTGGCCATAATGCCATTCCTGACCATATCGAGTCCCATCCTTGTCGACGAATGTAACCGTGTTAATCACCTTTGGAGGCGAACTCCACTCAAACAGGTTTGAGCAATTTAGAGCTTATCTCTAAGCCCTTTTGAACTGTTCTGGCTTCTCAAAGGAAGGCCAGTACATACAAATACACAAAAGCCGCCAGACCACATCACAAACAGAACTGAACAATCCACAGGTGTTGCCCACATAGAGAGAGAGACACACATACACACACACACACAAACACAGAGAAGCCGTATATATAGAGAGATAGATGACAGTGTATTTTTCGCGTGGCTATAAATTGATTCGACCTTTGCACTTTTACAGAGAGGATAATTTACGGGTCCAATTTACGTTCTGGACACTGCGGTGACCTTCTAAAAATAGTAACAGAACGCCGGGAATATCCGAAGATGCCCCCTCGTGCACCATACGAAGGAAGGGAGGTAAACGCTGAAAACCTGGAGAAGATAAGGAAGAGTTACTTGTAATGGTGAAATGAACACAAAAACCAAAATCGGTTCAGCGCTGCGCGCTGAGAGCACGTGTTGAAATATCTCATCGATGATATTGTGTCCGGGGTGTAGCTGAATACGGTGTCCAAATTTGAAAAAGATCCACCGAGAACTTTGGCGTTGTGATGTGGTGTAGCGGCTTTGGTGTGTCGGTATGGGGGCCTGGGTAGCTGAGGTGGAACCAAAATCGGTTCAGCGCTGCGCGCTGAGAGCACGTGTTGAAATATCTCATCGATCAGGTTGTGTCCGGGGTCTCTGTGAATAAGCCCACCAAATTTGAAGCAGATCCATCGAGAACTTTGGCCGTGCATCGCGAAGACACAGACAGACACACAGACACACAGACACAAGTCATATATATATATAGATACTAGGCATCTTACCGTGAATATCTAGCCTTTCTTTGCCTCTGTCTGTTTGTTTGTCTGTGTGTCTGTCCGTCCGTCCCGGCGTCTGTCTGTCGGTCTGCCTGCCTGCCTGCCTGCCTGTCTGTCTGTCTGTCTGTCTGTCTGTCCGTGTCTGTCTGTATGTCTCTGTTTGTGGCCTGCCTGTCTTTCCCGCGTCCGTCCGTCCGTCCGTGCCATCCGTCCGTTCGCCTGTCTCTCTGTCTCATCTCTCCCTGTCTGTCCCTGTCTGCCTGCCTGTCCCTGCCCCCCTCCGCCCCCCCCCCCCCCCCCTCCCACTCCGCTCTTCAAGTCCTCTCCCTCCGAGTCGTCAGTCTAGTTGTGTCGCTCTCACAGTAGTTCCACGGTTTTCTCTTTTGTTTTCTCGTTCCTCTTGTGAACCTGTTGGCAGAAACACATGTACGTATCAGTGTTTGTGTATTACTCTTCAAAACTAACCACAGGAAAAGAAAGAAAGAAAGAAAGATGCAAACAAATAAACCGCAAACATGTGGCCCATGATTACATTCATGTGCCTGTGCCGTACATGACATGATGCTCGCTGGCAGCCTGAAATAATTACTCATTATATAATTGGTGCACGATACGGAAGTGATGAGAGCCCTTAAGTAAAAAGTGGGTCACTGATGCCAACTTCCGTATCAAAGTCCCACTTGACAGGCAACTGAATCAAGAAAATAGGCTTAATTACATGTTGACAAAATTTAACACGCATTGCAACTCTGGGTTTTTAGGTCTAGTGTTATGTATGGTTATGTTGAGGAGTGCCGATATGGAATCTACTGACCTAACTGGTCAGGTTAGAATCAGTGTTAGCAGAAAGAGAGAGAGACAGAGACAGAGAGAGAATCAAGGGCAAAAGAAGGAAAAGAGGAAAATCAAATGAAAAATAACAAGTCGCGTAAGGCAAAATTACCACATTTAGTCAAGCTGTCGAACTCACGGAATGTAACTGAACGCACTGTATTGTTTTACCAAGACTGTACAGCTTCGTCAATCCCCGCGTGAAGGAAATCGCTCGGCCTCCCACGTGCAAAACGTAGTGATATTGACACGCCAGATTAGCGCGGTAGCGTATTGTGCCAAGCAGGAAAGCGCGCTTTTCTCTATTGTTGTTAACTTTCTGAGCTTGTTTTGAATACAACCTATCATATCTATATGTTTTTGGAATCAGGAAATGATAAAGAATAAGATGAAATCCTTTTTGGGTCGATTTCTTAAATTTTAATCGTAAGACTATAATTAATCTATTTTTGTTAATTGTGATCACATTTTAAGAGCAAACATGACATATGTATATATTTTTAGATTCAGAATGTGATGAAGAATACGATGCAATCAATTTTAAATCTGTTTGCGAAAAATCGATTTTAATGACAACTTTAATGAACAAACTCATTAATTAAATTTTAAGCCTCCAAGCTGAAATGCAATACCAAAGTCCGGGCTTCGTCGAAGATTACTTGACCAAACTTTCAACCAATTTGGTTGAAAAATGAGAGCGTGACAGTGCCGCCTCAACTTTCACGAAAAGCCGGATATGACGTCATTAAAGACATTTATCCGAAAAATGAAAAAAACTTCTGGGGATATCATACCCAGGAACTCTCATGTACAAATTCATAAAGATCGGTCCAGTAGTGTACTCTGAATCGCTCCACACACACACACACACACACACACACACACACACACACACACACACACACACACCACGACCCTCGTCTCGATTCCCCCTCTATGTTAAAACATTTAGTCAAAACTTGACTGAATGTAAAAAGCTGGTTCTTGTGTATGACTGTGTACGCAAGTGTTAGAGTGCTTTGGAGAATCAGGAACATGTGTGGGCTTGCGGCAACCATTCTTCTTTGAGGATGAAGGTCGCTTGTTTATTTAAATGCTTGTTATTCTCTCTGGTGCCAGGAGACTGGTTCCGCATAACTCTCACTCTATTACACATGTCGTATGCATTTAGAGCGCTTATTTCCCTTTGTTTATCAAACCTAAAATGTAATATGAATAAAAGATAACAGAACAGAATGCACTTCTTTGTAATGTTCGGTAGATGGGAAGCAAACCATACACCTTGACGGGCGCAGTGGCGTGGTGGTAAGACGTCGGCCTCCTAATCGGGAGGACGGTGAGTTCGATTCCTAGTCGCTGTCGCCTGGTGGGTAATTAAGAGTGGAGATTTTTTCGATCTCCCATGCAGAGATGGAGTCTTAAATTGGGGGTCTTAAAATGGGGT
Source organism: Littorina saxatilis (assembly GCF_037325665.1). Classification (NCBI taxonomy): domain Eukaryota; kingdom Metazoa; phylum Mollusca; class Gastropoda; order Littorinimorpha; family Littorinidae; genus Littorina; species Littorina saxatilis. Next base: position 33,114,598 of record NC_090246.1, read on the forward strand.
TCCTCTATATTTTGTTTATTGTTTTGCTGTTGCCGGACAATGATATTAAACATGTTTTCACCATTCGCTTCAAGCATCCCCCTATTTTCTTCTGCAAATTGTTTCTCAGTCAGCTTTTGTCACCTAATTTGATACAACTGACAATCATTCTTTTATTGTTGTTGCCAACCTTCTATACGAACGGCGTTTGTTTATATTTTATCTTTTTTTTTTTTAAAATTTAACACTTGTCTTGCCTCCATTCATTATATTTAGTCAAGTTTTGACTAAATATTTTAACATCGAGGGGGAATCGAAACGAGGGTCGTGGTGTATGTGCGTGTGTGTGTGCGTGCGTGTGTGCGTGTGTGTAGAGCGATTCAGACTAAACTACTGGACCGATCTTTATGAAATTTGACATGAGAGTTCCTGGGTATGAAATCCCCGAACGTTTTTTTCATTTTTTTGATAAATGTCTTTGATGACGTCATATCCGGCTTTTCGTGAAAGTTGAGGCGGCACTGTCACGCCCTCATTTTTCAACCAAATTGGTTGAAATTTTGGTCAAGTAATCTTCGACGAAGCCCGGACTTCGGTATTGCATTTCAGCTTAGTGGCTTAAAAATTAATTAATGACTTTGGTCATTAAAAATCTGAAAATTGTAAAAAAAAATAAAAACTTATAAAACGATCCAAATTTACGTTTATCTTATTCTCCATCATTTGCTGATTCCAAAAACATATAAATATGTTATATTCGGATTAAAAACAAGCTCTGAAAATTAAATATATAAAACTTATTATCAAAATTAAATTGTCCAAATCAATTTAAAAACACTTTCATCTTATTCCTTGTCGGTTCCTGATTCCAAAAACATATAGATATGATATGTTTGGATTAAAAACACGCTCAGAAAGTTAAAACAAAGAGAGGTACAGAAAAGCGTGCTATCCTTCTTAGCGCAACTACTACCCCGCTCTTCTTGTCAATTTCACTGCCTATGCCGTGAGCGGTGGACTACGAGTATACGGTCTTGCTGCGTTGCATTGCGTTCAGTTTCATTCTGTGAGTTCGACAGCTACTTGACTAAATATTGTATTTTCGCCTTACGCGACTTGTTTTTGTCATTGAAGGCGGTCGAGCCGTTTTAGTTAGTTTGTTAATAATTCATGCTTTTTTTTCCAAACGACTTTGTGAACAGCGATTTTTTTTAAGCCAGTGCAACATCAGTTACTTGTGGATTGTTGCTACTTGTGTATTTGTTTATTGACGAGCCGTCTTGGGTTAGTTCACTTCTGATCGATCTCTCGCATGTTTTGCTGCGTCGTTGTATCCTTTAGTATACACAAGGTGTCTGCTATTCTGACGATTTTGTTCCAGGGCCGTTGGTAAAACCAGTCTGATTATGATGTACACCAGGAATCAATTTCCAGGCGAATACATCCCAACCGTGTAAGTTTTTAGTTCATTGGTCTTTCTGTCTCTTTTAATCCGGATTTAGAGTCGAATGCATGATAATGTAAGAGGGAAACACGAAGTAAAAGTAGATTTTCCATCACGGAAGTGCATTTATTGTTGTTGTTGTTGTTGTGTCTTAATTTTTTGTTGTTGTGTGTTGTAGTTGTGGCATTTATAAGCCCCAGACTGATGTTTAAATGCCACATCTTTCCCTTCCCCTGTCTGTCCGTCTGTCTGTCAGTGTCTGTCACAGACACTACGCACGCACACCCCGCCCTTACACACACAGTGACTCTTATTTCTCTCTCTCTATTCCTGAGTTTAATTTTTAGTTGTCTCGATTTTCGTTAAGAATTTTGCAAAATCTTACACACAAGTGCATAGTTATACGTTTGTGTGTCACGTGCAGGTTTGACAGCGACGAGGTGTATTTGATGGTGGATGGTCAGGAGTATAAACTGGGTCTGTGGGACACTGCAGGACAGGAAGACTATGACCGTATCAGACCCCTATCCTATCCAAATACGGTAGGTCATTGCAGCCGTTTTTCCGCCCTCTTTACATTTAGTCAAGTTTTGACTAAAAATGTTTTAACATAGAGGGGGAATCAAGACGAGGCGTCGTGGTGTATGTGTGTGTGTGTGTGTGTGTGTAGAGCGATTCAGACTAAACTACTGGACCGATCTTTATGAAATTTTACATGAGAGTTCCTGGGAGATATCCCCGGACGTTTTTTTCTCCATTTTTTCGATAAATGTCTTTGATGACGTCATATCCGGCATTTTGTAAAAGTTGAGGCGGCACTGTCACACCCTCATTTTTCAATCAAATTGGTTGAAATTTTGGCCAAGCAATCTTCGACGAAGGCCGGACTTTGGTATTGCATTTCAGCTTGGAGGCTTAAAAATTAATTAATGACTTTGGTCATTAAAAATCTGAAAATTGTAATTAAAATTATTTTTTTTATAAAACGATCCAAAATTACGTTTATCGTATTTTTCATCATTTTCTGATTCCAAAAACATATAAATAAGTTATATTCGGATTAATAACAAGCTCTGAAAATTAAAAATATAAAAATTATGATTAAAATTAAATTTCCGAAATCGATTTAAAAACAATTTCATCTTATTCCTTGTCCGTTCCTGATTCCAAAAACATATAGATATGATATGTTTGGATTAAAAACACGTTCAGAGAGTTAAAAAGAATAGAGATATAGAAAAGCGTGCTATCCTCCTCAGCGCAACCGCTACCGCGCTTTTCTGGATTGTTAAATTCACTGCCTTTGCCACGAGCGGTGGACAGACGATGCAACGAGTGTACGGTCTTGCGGACAAAATGCAATGCGTTCAGTTTCATTCTGTGAGTTCGACTGAGCTTGACTAAAGTGTGGTATTTTCGCCTTACGCGACTTGTTTTGTTTTGTTTTGTTTGTTTTGATCTGTTTCTTGTGTTTTCAGGCCTGGGCCAGAGGTCATATATTGTAGCGTTGTTTTCGTCGTCGTCTTTGTTGTTCTGCGGAGTAGTCATCATCATTCTGATCGTTGACGTAATTAATCGCCAATATGCCGTCTCGTGTAGAAACTGTCGACGGTTTCCAGTAAATGATTGGTGTTAATTAGAACTGGTGAAAGAAACAATGGCACAGCTTTAGCGTGCGATTGACTAAAGACTGACCGACAACATCATGACCAGACACTAGCCTTGGGCCGGTTAAGAAAGGTAACAAACGATGTACACACACACACAAAGTGCACGTGGCACACCGGCACACACACACACACCACAGAAACGAGTATATTTGTTGTCGTCGCAGCTAACACATTCTTGATTTACTGTTATCTTTTTTTCCTCCCATACAGGATGTCTTCCTCATTTGCTTCTCCGTTATCAGTCCTGCCAGCTTTGAAAATGTGCGCCTCAGAGTAAGTGCACGTTGATTGGGATCGTTGAGACATAGGTAAATGCAAGCGATATGAAGGGGAGGGGAGGAGAGAAAGACTGAGAGAGAGAGCGAGAGAGAGAAAGAGAGCACGAGAGAGAGAGAAGAGAGAGAGAGAGAGAGAGAGAGAGAGAGAGAGAGAGAGAGAGAGAGAGAGAGAGAGAGAGAGAGAGAGAGAGAGAGCCTGAGAGAACGAACGAAAGACCGAACGAACTTTACAAGGATAAAGGTTTAAGGCACATTGCCTTGTCTAACAACCTGTCCTTAAAGAGAGAGAGACAATGACAATGACAATGACAAATCTTTATTTTTCGAGGGTGACAAGAATAAGCATAGATATGTTTTTTTGCATCTGGGCCTCGCCCTAAAGAGGGACTAAACTATTTTACTATAACTATGACTAGAAAAAGGTTACATAAAAACATTAATGGTAGAACATATAAGTTTATGTACATGAAGCGCATTATGTAGAAGCATTGTAGATCATAAGGTAGTGTTCAAAATTGGGTGTAAAGCAATGAAGATAAACGGAAAGTAACCCAACAATACATTAGCTCAGCAAAACAATGTATTACAGAGCCAAATCTTCGTGATTTTGTCACAATAAACCATAATTCCGATAATGAACAACTGTATACAAAGAAAACATACCAACCAATCAAGTTTATTTGTTCATAGAGTTCATTAAATGGAAAGAATATTTGGTTCTAAAAGAATCCGTGTTGGTGGATTGCCGCAGGGCGTCCGGAAGAGCGTTCCAGAGGCTGCTTCCTGAATAAACAAGACTTGATTTAAATAGGTCTATCCTAGGAAGAGGAGTGTTTAGTTTTATAAAGTGGTGCGAATTCTTCAAGGAGAACTTTGAGCAAATGGTTTCGGGTGCATTTTCTGTCATAATTTTATGAGAGAGAGAGAGAGAGAGAGAGAGAGAGAGAGAGAGAGAGAGAGAGAGAGAGAGAGAGAGAGAGAGAGAGAGAGAGAGAGAGAGAGAACTCAGAAATAATCTCATAACTTACTGTTGCATAGCCGACAGTAAGTTTTTTTGATAATCTTTTAATTCACTGTTGATCTGTAATTGATGAAGGTTGTGTGTGTATGTGAGTATGTATAGGTGCTTTTATTTGTAGTTTAAGCAAAGGATATGCCTGTTAGTTTGCATGTTTGTGAGTTATTTTATGTAGGTGACTATGTATTTGGGTTTGTTATTCATGCCGATCATTGCTAATAAGTGTTTGCCTGCATTATCATTATACATGAACTCAGTGTTCAGCTTTAAAAGCAGGCACACTCCTTCCCGTGAAAAGTTTGGTCAGATCTAGTCAGGCTTTTACAAGAGATAAGACAATCCTTCCACTTGGTCACATACACAAAATGACACAGCCGGGTCGCTCTCTGTGCACGACTGATCGGAATTGCCGCTTAGATGAATTAATTTAGTAAAAGCCGCCACGAGTGACTTTTTAAGACATTAATTCACTACAATAATCCAACTCATCACAACACGCATTGTCAGTCTCTCTCTCTCTCCCTCTCTATCTCTCACTCTTTTTTTCTCTATCTCTCTCCCTCTCTCTCTCTCCCTCTCTATCTCTCCTTTTTCATTCTCTCTCTCTCTCTCTCTCTCTCTCAAAAACATCGACCTACATGAACCGTCTTGTCGAACCAACGATTGCACGTGTTGGCCGTCGTTCCCTGTCCAGTCAGGGTGTTTTCATGGTGTGTGTGTGTGTGCATGTGTTCACAAGGAAGGCTAACTAGCAAACTAGTCTTGTCCCATGTAAAAGCTTGGCCAGACCCGAGACCGTGAGCCAAACGTTCTTAACGGGAAGAAATGTGCCTTTAATGTCCAAAGTATATTTTAACCGGACTGAGATTGCTATCTGGTGGTAAAAGTGCTATATATAAGAACGTTCTATTATTATCATTTTTCTTCATATTATATTAAACGTGACTTGACAATTATTGTTGCAGTGGTATCCCGAAATCCACCACTACTGCCCAGACGTGCCCATTCTTCTCATAGGCACAAAGGCGGATCTGCGAGACGACAAAGAGACGGTTTCACATCTTCGTAGCAAATCACTGGAACCCATCACTAAAGCAAAGGTAAGATATCCCTTCAAACATCACCTGCAATAAGCACGGAGAGACTGGCCGCTTGTTTGGCAAGCCTATAATTACTTGCTTACACGGCAAAGAGACAGACAGGTGGACACAGCAAAAATTAGCCTTTTCTCATTCCTGCTCTCTATCTCTCTCTCTCTCTCTCACAAACACACACACACACACACACACACACACACAATTAACAAACGCGCGCACACCCCCCCCCCCCCCCAGACTCTATCCCCAATTTTATTTTTATTTTTTTCCCCATTGCCGCTTTCTCTCTCCAACACACACGACCAATTTATGACATGCTTTCACTTTTGCACATATGCAGCATGTCACTGTCCTTTCTGTGCCTCAAACTTGATACTCCTTCGAGGCCCTTGCCAGAAATAACAGACGGTACTTTCACCCAAGCAACAATTAATCTAGCCAACGCAAATGAACTTTGCCAATGGCAGATATACATGTAACACCAAACCTCAATTATTACATGCGTGAAGGTGAATAAAGATTGATACATTTATGAATTTGGTCCCAATCAAATGAAATTTGATCCAATTTTAAGCAAATACAAACAATCCCATTTTAAACATATTCTAAAAATAATCCTAACACATGTTCTTGCATCTTTACAGGGTTGTGAGCTAGCACAGAAGATCAGGGCTCAGAAGTATCTGGAATGTTCCGCTCTGATCGGGAAAGGGGTCAAGGCCGTGTTTGACGAGGTCATCAAAACCAAGCTCACATACAAGAAATCACAGAAGACAAAGAAAAGTTGCAAGATCTTGTAGCCCAAATTTTTTCATTAAGTATTTCCTTTTATTTTATTTTCTACTTTCGTGTGAAGTTGTGCATGCATGGCACACAATCTGACAATGTGAAACTTGGGTCTACATTTGGCACCGTCTTCACTCTCCGAAACAGGCAGTTTATTGGTTGGGTACAAACTTTCTTTCTTTACTTTATTTGGTGTTTAACGTCGTTTTCAACCGTTCAAGGTTATATCGCGACGGGGAAAGGGGGGGGGGATGGGATAGAGCCACTTGTTAATTGTTTCTTGTTCACAAAAGCACTAATAAAAAAATTGCTCCAGGGGCTTGCAACGTAGTACAATATATGACCTTACTGGGAGAATGCAAGTTTCCAGTACAAAGGACTTAACATTTCTTACATACTGCTTGACTAAAATCTTTACAAACATTGACTATATTCTATACAAGAAACACTTAACAAGGGTAAAAGGAGAAACAGAATCCGTTAGTCGCCTCTTACGACATGCTGGGGAGCATCAGGTAAATTCTTCCCCCTAACCCGCGGGGGGTGGGTACAAACTGAACAGGCATTTATACTTACAGGGTACAAAAGAAACCCTGTTGATTATGTAGCTGTTTAGTGTGACTTCAACAGCCTATTGTTCATATTCAGAAAGAAAATCCTGGAGAAGACAAGTCAGCAAAATTCTGCATTTGAAGTAAATATACTGTAGGCCCCTGTTTCATTATATATGACTTTCATCATCCTGAAGAAGGCAGTTTGTCGCTGCCAAAATATTGACTAAGAAAATGCTAATCTGGTTACTGCTGCGTCCTCTTTTTGTTTAAATACTGTATATCACTCTAATTTATCTAAAAGATGATGGGATATCACAGAACTTCAGAATCAAAGCTTCTCTATTCTTTTGTGTGTGTTGTAAATTGTGAACACATCACGACAAAGGTAAATCCGAGCACCAAAGGGCAGCTATATATGTGTTGAAAGCAAAAGATGGAACATTGTGAACCGAATGTACTTCACACTTGAGATATTGTTTGAACAGGAAAAATGGAGAGAGAGAGAGAGAGAGAGAGAGAGAGAGAGAGAGAGAGAGAGAGAGAGAGAGAGAGAGAGAGAGAGAGAGAGAGAGAGAGAGAGAGAGAGAGAGAGAGAGAGAGAGAGAGAGAGAGAGAGAGAGAGAGCATGAACAAGTGTACATGTGTATACAAATCTGTTGTGTAAATAAATAAACACCAAATCACAACCATTGTATTCACTGCACTGAAGTGGTAAAACCTTTGGGCCGATAGGGTAACATCTCAGTGGGGCGAAAAGGAAATGGGGCGAAGTGTATGTAAACAATATCAGCTATAGTATTTATGCATTTTGTTTCTTGTAAGAATTCAAGTTATTTATTGTTTACAAAGTGTATTTTGCAATGTATAATGTACATACACATTGGTGTATCAAGTTGTGATCTTATCTTCATGAAGCCAGTGTGTGCAGTATATGTGTTTTGGTTTTGAAGGAAAAAAAACTCGCTGAAGAGAATCATTACTTGTAATCCTAAGTTTGCATGTGCCAGAGTCATCTACATAGTAGTATTAAACAGAACAATTAAATAACTAAGTATTCACACATTAACACACACACACACATACACATAGAAAAAAGGACATGAATGTATCGCAAGAAATGCATCAGTAATGAATAAAGTTTTCTGTTTTGGATAACGTAAATGTTTTAAAACAGCATCACAATCATGATAATCACAGCATCAAGAGTTTCACAAATAAAGTTGTCCAGAATTATGTGACCTAAATTATGCAATACACATTCTTCAATCACCAAACATAATTCAAAGACAATATATCACCATGATGTTGATCATTTGCAACATAATTGCTATATATATATATATATAGATACTTTTATGTTGTTAAACAACATATCGTTGTCGTCCTGGAATTTTGGCATAACTCGATTCTTGGCGATATCGATGTTTTTGTGCTTTAGACTAAGTAAATCATTCTCCATGAGAAATGTTCTCTAAAATACGATGGATAATACATGATTTTACATTTTGTATCTTTCTATCCATACCAGGTACAAATATAAACACTTTCATAATGCAAATAATCAGTTTTGGCCTTCTGCTGAAACGCTGTCTAAAATGAATAACGCCAAATTCCAGGACGACAACGATATTCTAATCATAACAATAGTACATGTATTTGTATCAGCTGTACACGTGTATTGAATTATTAACTTAAAAATGCATTTTTTCTAACAAATTACGTTACAATGATGAAATATTCATAAGATCACAAAGTCTGGTCTACAAAACACCTGTATAGTTCTGTAATAATTCACATATTGCACCTGCTATCAAAAGGCTGCTTCTTTTTAGGGATTTAAAATACATATAAAATAATAATTATATAGCCATGTAAGCTATATACCATGACAAAAACATATTGCGTTAGCAGCAATGATTTGAAAACAAAAGTTGTAAACAAACAGTGACTACCATTTGCAACAAACCAGAAGCAGCACTGAAAAAATAACAAAACAAGACCTGTGACCCTGAGCAAAATACTGTATTTAAAATCACACAAGGCCTTACTTAAAAACAATACGAAAACAGCAAATTATTCATAGCTAAAGAAATGTATTTCCTTTCATGTACAGAGTCAGTGGAGTCCCCCTTAACACTTTCGCGACGGGACACTGATAAATCAGTACCAGCGCTGACACGCCCATGGACGGGAAGCGCATTTTTCAGTACCAGCCATAGAGGGTACACGACTCGTGATTGCTTCCCGGTTTTTGAAGCTTGCAAATAAATTGAGTTGTTTCCCTTGATACACTTGGCGTCCCCTTCTGCCATTTGCAAATCCGCCTGATTTGTGTGCGTTTTTGAGGAAAAAAAATGAACCAAAGGCGAGCCTTGTCTCGGGAGGAGATTCTCCGGATGTTGGACCTAGAGGATCCCGTAGAGCATGATTCGGACGTATCGTTTTCGCCTCACGAAAGCGATACAAGCAGTGAAAGTGAGGAAGAAACAGTCCCGTTGTTGCTAGTACGAGTCGGCAAACTACACGTGGTTGGCGGTGATACTGCTAGACGAACATGTATCTCGGAATCGTGCAGGAGCTATGGGGGCGTGGCAGCACTGATAACAATGGATGGCTGGAGCCTTCAAATCCTTTTGGAATTGTTCATAGGTGTACAGTTGGTACTTTGTTGTGAAAATGTGACTTATATTCAATATGGATTACCTAGACATCATTTGGTGAGTGTTAGATCTACAGTTTTGTTTCATTTGAGTCAGGATGCTGTGAGTGAATGCGTGATTTGCTTGTTTTTTTCTTTGTACTGTCTCCTTATTTCTGTGTACAATGTTAACAATATTTCAGCTAATTCATAGGTTTTACACCTTGTTTGGTTATAACATTATTTATAATACTTTCTGTTAAAAAATAACTTTTAAAAAAAGCAGTAGAAAATAAAACACACACAAAAAACGTTAAAAAACACAAATTATCCCCCTTTCACCCCCCTTTCACCCCCCCTTTGCTAAAACAAATCGCGTGACAAACTTATCAATAGCACGACTGAACTGGGCATCCATTTTTGAATTAGTACACAAAATTTGGTGGTGATTGGACTTAATTCAAGCTTGCTAGACAGATTTCTTTACAGTTACTGATTTTTGGGAAGTTTCTTGGTGGCAAGCTTGGGCAGGCAGGACGTAAACGCCGTGGCAGTGCTAGTCACAATAGTGTTAAAAGACAACAATATAACAGAGGTAATTAAAAATACAAACATTAGAAACAGAAAATCTGTGAAAACAAATGTCTAAAAGGTGTGTGTGTGTGTGTGTGTGTGTGTGTGTGTGTGTGTGTGTGTGCGTGCGTGCGTGCGTGCGTGCGTGCGTGCGTGCATGCGTGTCTGTTCAGAATGCATAATGTACCCTTCACATCGCAATGAATACTGCTGGTACCAAAACTGCTCCTTGCCTATATAGAGATCAAACTCCCCATAATGTAAAACGGACGAATGAAGTCCTAGGCTACTATCGCTTTATTTCATTAACAGTGTTTATACACGGACCATTCCCTTTCCAATAAATACTATCACTGCTGTCATACTGCTCCTCTCTTGGTGCTCATGAACTTCATGATGCAGTATGGACCTGGAAGAACGTCCTCTTTCTTCAGATGACGTTCTGTTCCTGTTTCATCTACCATCTGCAACACACAAGAAAATCATTTGAAAGTAAAATAAACAAACCAATAAACAGTAAAAACAAGTAAACCAACAAACTTACCAAGTAGGTAAAGACGACTAGTATCAACAGGCGCAGATACCCACAGATAAACTGACAAGCAGGTAGAGGAGAGACTGTGCGAGATGGGCAGAAAGGTATGGACACACAGAGAACACAATTTAAATTTTTTTTTATGCAATTTATATTGCGCACATATCTCAACCACGGATTCAAGGCGCAGGGATTTATTTATGCCGTGTGAGATGGAATTTTTTACACAATATATCACGCATTCAGCAAACCTCAAGCCTATTAGGGCGAGCATTCACGTCAGACGCAGTTGGGCGAAGTCGTCTCGCTGTATATAAAGTTTTTTTTGGTACAAAGACTTTGCAAAGTCTTCTCAAAGTCAACTTCAGGGTCAATTAAGAACAGCCTTCAGGGAGGCATGTATGAGGCAGACAGACAAGTTTTAATTCTTTAAATAACAAACACACACACACACATCTGTTAGCCTAAAATAAAAAAATAAAAATAAAAAAAAATAAAAAATCCCTGCGCTTAACTGTACCCACGGAATACGCGCGATATAAGCCTCATATTGATTGATTGATTGATCTGTTAGCCTCATACAGTCTCTATGTTTGCATGAGCATTGCACATCTTGCACATAAGAAACCACACAGAAAATGTCTGAGCTCTGCCCGCCCAAAAAAGCAGACCAAAACTCAACCAAACAACATCCCAGTCACACAGAACAGCCTCAGTGCTACTACAGTGGTACCTCTGTCAAACGACTTTGAAAATGTAACCGAAATTCGTTCGTTATATGGAGGGGTCATAACATGGAGTTTTGGTTTGTTATGTATAACCTACCTCAGCCCTCACAAAATCTCCAGATAGCAGTTTGGGATAGTTGCAGAGGATTTCGAAAAACTGAATAACAGTTGTTCCAGGTTTCAAAGGGAGACAATCTCGAAGGACAGAGGCCTCTCGGTTCCCTTGACTACAGGAGCTGACAGACTTCATGGTGCTTAAGTTTGACACTGGGTAGCCGTACACAGGTTGCTTCAGTCCCACAGCTTTTGTTAATGCCTGCTGGACGTTGGTGCCACTGTATCTGTTTAATAACAGAAGAATGCAGGAGAAAATTAAGGCTTATAAGAAGAGCGCTGCAGTAGCAAACGAGAAGAAAAAGAAGAAGAGCGCTGCAGTCATTTTGAAATATAAGTGAAAAAAAACCCAAAGTCTTCATTTTCTGACATTTATATACAGTGGTACCTGTAATTTACTAACATAGGACACCGCCACGGTTGGCCTAGTGGTAAGGCGTCCGCCCCATGATCGGGAGGTCGTGGGTTCGAACCCCGGCCGGGTCATACCTAAGACTTTAAAATTGGCAATCTAGTGGCTGCTCTGCCTGGCGTCTGGCATTATGGGGTTAGCGGTAGGACTGGTTGGTCCGGTGTCAGAATAATGTGACTGGGTGAGTCTGGGACAGGCTGAACTTCTTTAACCCAGTGTGGGACTTTCAGTGGGGCGACCACCCCCAACCCAACGCGTCCCCGGGTGGCGGATAGGGGAACGGACTTCAGATATGAAGACCAGCCGCTTGCGGCCGCGGACCAAACTGGCGGTGTTTCCTACCAGGGTGGAGTGGGGTAGCAGGCGGCACTGCTACTCTCTTCGAAATGCTCCATCGCCCTTCGACGGGACTCATCTAATGCGATTATGGGCGCATTAAAACCCTAGCTCCGGGTGGGATCCTGGCAAATCCTCCCCCTTGTGCTCTCAGGGTAGGACGTACAGGCCATGAGCTAAGGGTGAGGCAACCCCGACAGAAACCTCGAGTGCTGAAGACGGAGGTACTGGGCTGCACGGCGCACTCTAACAAACCATGGTACCACGCATCAACGCCAACCATGACACCATCAGATAGAAGCGACACTTACGGCGCTCGCCCACTGAGGTCCCTCCAGGGTGAGGCAGCGCCGGGCTCCAAGCCTCAAAGGAGTCCAACCTCAGCTACTGGAGGTCCCTCTCGTTCGTCTTGCTGCGCCAGGGGACGGAGGAGGAATGCGACTGGTAGCACAACAACCACTTCAACATCCAAGAAGCGTCAACCTTTTATGGTGATGCATTGGAATGCAGAGGAGTCATGAACAAGAAGACAGAGCTAGAACATATCTTGCATGAAAGAAGCATCAACGTCTGCTGCATTCAAGAAACCCACCTGCAGATGGGAAAAACCTTCAAGGTCAGAGGCTACCAGTGCTTCAGACAGGACACAGATGACAGACGCAAAGGCGGAGTCCTGGCACTAGTTAGGAACAACATCCAAGCCTGCGAAACAGCCGTCCACATGGAGGGAGCAGAGTACCAGATGATTCGGGCCAAACTGAATGACACAGAGTTGCAGATCCTGAACTTTTACTGCCCCAACGACCGTCCACTATCCCTTGACACCATCGAAGTCCCAGACTCGAGCTTTCTTGCAGTAGGTGATTTCAACTCTCACTCCCAGAGTTGGGGTTACAGTCAGATGGATCGCCGGGGTGAAGAAGTGGAAGACTGGCAAGATGAACACCATCTCATTCTCATAAACTCCCCAGATGATACTCCAACCTTCTACTCCAGACGATGGCGCACTACCTCCACTCCAGATCTTGCTCTTTGCACCGAAGATGTCCACCGAGACGTCACCAGGGAGGTGGGAGAGCAGTTAGGAGGAAAGTGACCACAGGCCAGTGTTCCTCTCCATCAACAGGAACACCATGAACTACCCTGTCCACCCTCGCTGGAACTACAAGAAGGCTAAATGGAGTCTTTTCAGACACCGAACAAACACTCTTACCAAGGACCTCCATGTCCAAGGTAGAGACATTAGTAATGTTGTCAGAGACCTGAACGCCTGCATCCTGCAAGCAGCCCACGAGTCTATCCCACGAGGTGCTCGCAAAGAGTACAAGCCATACTGGACCAACCAGCTACAAGAACTGCAGGATGAGATGAAATCTGCCAGACAGGCAGCAGAAAGTAGCCCATCAGATGAGAACCACCTACGGCTCCAGCAGACAAAGGCTGAATTTCTCAAGGCAAAGATCCAGGCCAGACGCAAAAGCTGGAGAGAAAAAACCGCTGCGCTGAATCTTGAGAGAGACGGAACGAAGCTGTGGAGAGTCGTAGGACAGCTCAATGATGAGGATAACAGAAGCCAGAATGTGACACTGGAAGAGAACGGAGAGATGCTGACAGGGAGACGAGCAGCTAACCGTCTTGCTGACAACTATGCAGACGAGAGCAATGTACCTGTCAGTCCTGTCCAACAAAGAGAAGCAAGAAGAGAACAGAGAGAGCGGCCACAACACCACACAGATGTGGAACCCATGAAGCAACCCTTCACTCTTCATGAGCTACAAATTACCTTGAGGAAACTAAAAACCAGGAAATCCCCAGGGCCAGATGGGATCACGAACGAGATGCTGAAGCACCTAGGCAACACAGCTGTCCTGAAACTACTGGAGGTCTTCAATCTCAGCTGTGACACAGGCAAATTGGCACAAGTTTGGCGAGAGGCCATCATGATTCCTATCCATAAGAAAGGAAAGGACAAGAAGAAGCCTGCTAGTTACAAACCAATCAGCTTGACCAGCTGCACTGTGAGGATGGTCAACCAACGCCTGCTTTGGTATCTAGAGACTGAGAACATCCTGGCTCCTGAACAGGCAGGCTTTAGACAGTTTCACAGCACAGAAGACCAGGCAACCTATCTCTCCCAAGAAATAGAAGATGCATTCCAGGAACAGAAGGTCCTCTTCGCCACCTGGATTGATCTACAGAAAGGCTTTGACAAGGTCTGGACTGATGGCCTCCTCGTGAAACTGCAGAGATGTGGAATCGCAAGCAACATGCTGCGATGGATCAGATCCTATCTTCACAACCACAGAGCAAGAATCTCAGTCAACGGTCGAGTCGGCAAGAAAATACTACTGCGACATGGTGTCCCACAAGGAGGAGTCCTCTCTCCTACACTCTTCTTGGTCTTCATCAACGACCTTGTACAAATTCTTCCCAAAGGTATCCACGCTGCATTATATGCTGATGATTTGGTGATGTGGTGCAAGGAGGAATACGCCACAACTGCCTGACTTACAGGATGCAACTGGCTGCTGACCGGCTGGCGGCATGGGCAGATGAATGGTGCGTTGCCATCAACAAGGAAAGGTCCTCTACAACACTCTTCACCCTATCCTCAAAACAAAAGACTGGCACCATCAAGCTTGGTGACACACCCTTGAGAAGTGATGACGAGGCAACATATCTTGGTGTCACTTTTGACAAAAAACAGACCTGGAAACCCCACATCCACAATGCTGAAGCAAAGGCCAGGCGTAAGCTTGCCATCATGCGGAAGCTAGCCGGAACCAGGTGGGGAGCAAACGAAGAGATACTCAAGCGAGTCTACCAGGGAGCAGCCAGGCCCCATCTTGAGTATGGCTCCACAGCTTGGTCTACAGCAGCGATGACCCACCAGCAGACACTATACAGGGTCCAAAACCAAGCCCTCAGGATCATTACTGGATCGATGAGATCCACACCAATAAAGACCATGGAAGAAGTTGCTGCCATTCAACCCCTCAGTCAGAGGAGAGACGCCAAGGTCATGGTTCAGACAGAGAAATTCAAGTGCCTGCCTGCTCATCCGATGAAGAAGAGGATGGATAACCTGACAAAGAACCGCCTCAAGCGCAGCAGCTTCTTACATGAAAGCAAGAGATTTGCCAGAGAGCACCAAGCCTCTGTACCTCCATCAGCACTACCAATCCGTTTCTCAGATCTGCCGCAGCCATGGAATGAAGACTACAAGAATCTTCACATCTCCACCACAGTCCCCTACGTTACCTCAGGAGATTCCCAGAACGACACTGCCAGGCGCACCCTAACACTCGCCATGATTGCTGAACGGTACCCTGAAGATGCCTGGATTCACGCGTATACAGACGGTTCAGCAACAAACGCCGTGGCCAATGGAGGAGCAGGTGTACTTGTCAGATCTCCTGAGGGGCACACTTCTACAGCAGGGATACCAACAGGAAAGTACTGCTCAAACTATGCAGCAGAAGTTCAGGCCATCATGCAAGCAGCCTCCATGATTCATGACTCGGAAAGCGAATGCCCCCAAGTTGTTTTCCTCTCTGATGCACTGTCTGCCTTGGAAGCCCTTGCAGGAAACGAACTTCCTTGTCTGATGGAGAAACTCCAGGAGCTTGCCAAGACTCAACAAGTAGTCCTGCAATGGGTTCCAGCACACTGCGGAATTCCAGGCAATGAAACAGCTGATGAGCTCGCTAAACTCGGAGCCAGGGAGGAACAACCAGACAACCCGGTCAGCTTCGCTGAAAAGAAAACCCTCGTGAAGGCAGCAATGCGACCACAATCCACGAGACGCATATCATCTCCTAGAACGATGGCAGCAAGTATTGATCATGCGACTACGAACTGGTCACTGTCGCCTCAACGCCCACATGTTTAGGAAGCTGAAGCTGACCCCATCACCAACCTGTCCCTGTGGTCTGGAAGACCAAACTCCAGAACATGTCTTAATGACATGCCCCCAACTCAAACCAATCAGAGACAAAGTGTAGCCAGCATCAGTCCCTCTCCGCACCAAACTCTATGGGAGCAGACAAGACCTGGAAGCCACGACGTCATTCGTCTCGCAGACTAAACTGATGGTGTGACGGCGAACGCAAGAAGAAGAAGAAACTGGGTGAGTATGTCAAAGCAGCACCGCCCTGATATGGCCCTTCGTGGTCGGCTGGGCGTTAAGCAAACAAACAAACAAACAAAAACAAACAAACTAACATAGGAACATGAGTGTTGTCCTATGGGCGAGCAACTTGAACAAAGCTAGCATGCAATGAAATTTATTTTGGCCAACTCCAAGGGTGTTCTTTCATCAAGAGTACCCTTATAGTAGATTGGATGTATATTCGTCAGTGCACACTACTTCACCAAGTTGCAGCTTAAATTATCAATGCACCTACAAGTCCAAGTAAAGATTATATTGGTACCAACAGCCAGGCTTACATGGTTAACGTTTTTTTGTTTGTTTCATTGCAGTTTTTACTGTTCTCATGGACAACTGGGGCTTAATAAAGCTTCAAACTTGAACATGACTACAAAAACAAAAAAAAGACAAATTCAACGTAGAAAATTATGTTCCCCTTAAAAAATAAAAAAAATGTTTCACTCAGAATTCTGAAAGATAGCTCCGTTTCTTACTTTTGGAAGACAGATTCTCTGATTTTCTGCAGGCGTGACTTTGTGGCTTCACTACACTGAAGCATAATGAAGTCTGAGTCACCAGGGTGGTACTCTATCTCTCCCTTTTCCT
This sequence comes from Littorina saxatilis, assembly GCF_037325665.1. Lineage (NCBI taxonomy): Eukaryota > Metazoa > Mollusca > Gastropoda > Littorinimorpha > Littorinidae > Littorina > Littorina saxatilis. The sequence goes on from NC_090246.1 coordinate 33,131,516, forward strand.
GACACTGCTGTAAGAACCGCTCACTGGCTGCACTCACTGCTATGTGGGGATGATCTTGTCTTGAAATTCTGTAGATAAAAATTAAATTCCTGTGTATTTGCCTTGTAAATGCTGTTTTCTTTTATGAACCGTTTCGTGCTGAAGAAAAAACACTGATATCACCTGTCAAAATTAAGTACTCATAGGTCTTAAATAATCAGTAAAAAACAAGGTGGGGTAGCTGGTACTGACAGCACTATTTATCAGATCATGCATGCACGCACACATTCATGCGTTAATGTAAGCATGCACACACAGACAACCATACATATTCTTTCTTTCTCTTTCTCCATCTCTCTCACACACAAAGACAATCAGTGACAGACTGACAAACAAAAAGACAGATGAATAGAGTCACGTACACCACACACACTCCCCCTTGCCCCCCCCCCCTCCCCTTCTCTTTCTGTAAAAGCCAAGCCTATACACATACAATTGGAACCAACCTGTGAATATGTTCTTCAGCAGTAAGTGTGTCGCATTTGTTGAGAGCTAGGAGGATAGGGAAGCGTATCTTGACAAAATGGGTCACAATCCGCCGCAACACATCATCTCTCCAGCTGGCCAGGTTTGCAAGCTCTCTGTCACACCAACCAGAGTCAAGATCAGACTGTGTTATTGATAAATCTCTAAACAATAAGTATACAGTTTTATCCTTCATACGTGCAAGATACTACTCATGTCATAACAATATCGTAATCCACAGTTTATGTGAATAGGTCGTGTCTGACAGGGACCAGATTTTCCACTGCCCTTGATGCCGATTCACCGAAACAAACGTAATTCTTGGAACACTTTTGAGCTCGTTGGTTTTTTCTGGAAGAATTTTGAGAATGTACATGTCACGCTATGCTTTCTAGAGTGACGTCTCTTTGCTTTGACCTCAAAGATTACACAAGGTTTTCGAATAGATTGAGTTTCCATTTGAAGCGTCTTCGATTTGGGCGCTTCGACTGAGGGACATTTGGAGCAAAAGACAGGCAAGTACAGTATGTACAGGGTGACACGAAAAAAACAGATCCCACCAAAAGTTTAATATTTTCTGAAATAATCAGCCGATTCTTTTATTTTTTCAGGTGAGCCAAGCTGAAATGATGTTCTAACAGCCCACCAAGTTTGAGCTTCAAGATGTCATGGACAACGGAGCATAAGACATTTATAGTCGAGGCCTATTTTCGGTCGAATTCTATCCACGCTGCTCAACTGGAATTCAAAAGACAGTTTGGACGTAGAGACTTTCCTGTTAAATCAGTTATCTATGGATGGAGGGATAAGTTCAGAGACCATGGGACTGTCAATAACCTCAATAGTAAAAACCCTAACAGGGGATCCCACTCTGGTCGACCTAAATCAGCAAGGACACCGAGGAATATTGATTCAGTCAGAGAGTCTGTTGTGCGCAGCCCGAGCAAATCTGTTCGCCGGCGAAAATAGGCCTCGACTATAAATGTCTTATGCTCCGTTGTCCATGACATCTTGAAGCTCAAACTTGGTGGGCTGTTAGAACATCATTTCAGCTTGGCTCACCTGAAAAAATAAAAGAATCGGCTGATTATTTCAGAAAATATTAAACTTTTGGTGGGATCTGTTTTTTTCGTGTCACCCTGTAGAATAAACAGAATACTACATTGTTTCCTGTGTGATACCAGTTTTACGCTCGTTGTGTTTTCAAATACATGTCTAGAAAAGCTTGCTTTCGCTCGCAGTTCAATATTTAAAAACACAACTCGTGTAAAACTGGTAACACATAGGAAGCCATGTAGTATTCTCTATATACTCCCAAAACCTGCGATGGAAAAATTGCAGGCGATGTGCAACAGAGTAAAACCCATTCACTCCCAATTCACAGGGGTGAGGGTGGGGCGAGGGGATGTGTAAACAATTACGGCCATGCAAAGTAAAACCTTCCTCTTATTACACACCCGTATATATACGGGTTGTGTATAGGTAAAATTCACTCTGTCTGCATGTTTATCTGGTTATCTTTTGTCTTTATATCCGGGCAGCAATGACTTTGGGAGTAGAATTGTATATGAATTGTATATAGAAAGGGTATAGTCAAACGATCGGTTTTCACTGATTGAGTTAGCACATTTCATACTTTAATTCAGACACTTTTTGTCGGACTAATTACACGTCAAGATAGACTGTTGGTTCTGCTAGTGGAATCACCACTTTATAATTCAAGGATGCTAATCCACACACACACACACAAAATATCCATTAAGGCTTCGTAAACTAAAAGTTGAAAGTTGTATCTATAAATAAACCCCTCTCACTTTCTTTCTTGTTTTTCTTTTTTTCAAGCCAAGAAACCTCAAGCCAAAAAATCTCATCAGTGTGATCCATGACAAAATGAGAACAGAAACAATGCAGGGAAGATGTCAAGAGAGATAGTATACCAGACGATATTTTGTTAATAATTTTGGATCATGAAGGATATATTGGGAATACTATATGACCATCCCTTAAACGTTTCTAATCATCTTATTCAACCAAGCGCTTACGTTTCCCCAATTCCAGCCGAGGTGAGAGCGTGAATGATGGTGGGTCTTGTTGCATGGTAGCCGGTAAACATGTCAATCAATTTCTGTGGTTTTCGCCTGATGTTGTCCCATTTCTCCATCACATTCAGGTAAATCCACTGTCTGAGTGATAACAGGGAAATTCAAAATCAAAACACACTGGGGAAAAAATAGATTATCAGTCAGGGTTGTGGTGGGAAGAAGGGGAGTGAGACTGAGAGGAGGGACTGTGTGTGCTAATGTGCATGTATGTGTTCCACTTTCCTGAATATATGTGCATGTGACACAATTGTTGGTGAAAGAACATGCTTTGTGTGTTGGTGCATTGGGATACTGCTTGCAGGTGCTTGAACCCGAAGTTAACATATAGTTATGAAGAATGTCTTGCATAAACCTTCACAAGTTTTATCAAGATAAAATAGGAGTCACAAGCTTTTCTATTTTACTAGTTTGAATACTTCTTTTAAATTAAAAGAAGATATCCACATTCACTTTTCATAACCCATTTTGCAATTATTTTTTGCCCTAAATATTTCACCTTATTAAGACACTGCATGAATACTTTGGTTTCGCTTGTTTTTGTTTGTTTCATGGTAGGTTTGTCCATTGGTTTATATTCTGCATTTCCCTGTTTGGTTAATTGTGGAAGAGAAGACACAAATTACCCTGAACCACCGCAATAATTATATCTCTTACTGTAACTCTTGCTCTACCCATGAGATGTCCTGCGAAGGGTCGTATTCATCAGTTTCCTCCCCTTTCTCGTCCGTCTGACCAGATGCGTCCACCACATGCACCAACACGTCTGCATCCAGCAAGTCATTCAAAAATCTGCACAACACATTGAAAGAACCTGTCAAATAGAAAACAGAATTTTACCCACATACACAAAAACTACAAAGTTTAAGAGGAGTGATACTAACCTAGATGATTTTAATGTAGCTCTAAAAAAAAAATCACATTTATAAAAAAAAATAGAAGCAAAACATGATTAGTCATACAGATACCATATTTTGCCTGCAAGAGAAAATGTAACCAGCAATGTGAGATATTTGCAAATATATGTAACAGACTGAATAGGCTTCTGCTTGGGAAATCCTGTCTGAACCCTGGACAAATATCATGCAGTACACATCTGAATTCTGCATGTTCCACAAGATAACCCGAATGTGGATACAGCTGATTGCCATATCAGTCACAGATATCCTTCAACAGGAGTTATATCAATGTGACCATTTACCTTGGCATCACCACAAACACAGTGGGTTTTTTCTGCTCCTAGGCATGTTATGTCATGATTATTTTAACAGCAAGAAGAGCACAAACTTGAATCTAACGGAAACGCGACAAGCTTAAAAAAGAACCACAAAGACCTACAAACAAACAATCCACAAAATGTGAACAAAGCAAGTGGCAACCAAAAAAAAAAAAAATCTCTTTTTTTAATAGATGGTTCCTCCGAAAGCGGCGTATGGCTGCCTAAATGGCGGGGTAAAAACGGTCATACACGTAAAAGCCGTGGGAGTTTCAGCCCATGAACGAACAAACAAACAATATATGGAAATAAGAAAAAAGCACCTTGAATTCTTGACTATACGAACAGAGCAGGTGTGAACTAACCTGTTTCCTTTGCCTTTGCCCTCGTACGCTCCTGGTACCAACCCTGCAACATCCTTCATAGTCACTGGCATCAGTCGTTCTCCTCTGGCTGTGTGACCATATGCTAGAAACAGAAAAATGTACTCTTTATTTCATTTGAGTTCATTTGAGCACTTAAAATTGCAACTACAATGTCTTGACACAAATTGCATTAATTAATGTAAACAACAACATAAAAAAGCTTTCAGACTGTACTATATTTATTATTTTCCCATGTCCTTTGCAAGGTAACATGATTGTGCTTTGTACATAGAGAATACTACATGGCTTGCTGTGTCGTACCAGATTTACACGAGTTGTTTTTTTAAATATTGAACTGCGAGCGAAAGCGAGCTGTTCACTATTTGAAAAAGCAACGAGTGTAAATCTGGTACGACACAGCAAGCTATGTAGTATTCTGTTTATCCTACATTACCTGCTATTCCGACTTGGTCGTGTGACAGACGTTTTCTTCCACACGAGATTACGTTGATTGTCTAACGAAGCCGTCAGGCTGAGTTAGACATCAGCTAATCGAGTGTGGAAGAAAACTCTTGTCACACGACCAAGTCGGAATAGCATTTATGTCTCACAGCTTCAACAGAGGAGAGAACAAACACGTTTTGTGTACTCAAGCTTGACAAACCTAAACACAGGAGCAGCCATTCTGGAGAGATCTACTTTTTGACGAAAGTGACCGAACAACTGTGAATGACGTCTCGGTGTATGTGAATGACGTCACAGTCATCGTCACAGTCTGCATCTTTTGAAGCATCGCATTCTTCATGACGTCTGTCTGTGTCTGCATCCGCGAAATGTTTGTTCATTCCGGGATCTTTGTCATCTATGTTCAGAACTCTGTCCTTATAGTTTCAGACTAACAGGCCTCCTGAGCTAGCCACTTTCCAAGGGCAGCTAAATTCGCGTATGGAAACAGTACTGTCGTCTGGGATGCCGTTTTCGGTATTTTGAGTGTTGAAGAATGTGTAAAGAGAAGAAACGATAACAGCAGGAGAAATAAAACTCGTGTGTTAATTTTTTGGTTTTTGGAGGGACGATTTTGAGTTTGAATCCGTTTTTGCCATGCTCCCAAAGCGTGTAACATACAATCTTGCACACGTTTGCTTTAGTAGTGGCAAAGAAGGAAAGCGTGTGACATACTGTACTTACGTGTATTTTACTGAAAATGTCTTGCAGACGAGGCAGCTAAATTGAAGGCGCTTGTTTTGGAACCTCGATCTCTTCCAAAGCCTCGTGCAATCTATTACGTCAAAGCAAAGAAACGTCACTCTGAAAGTGTGGCGTGACGTGTTAGTTCTAAAGATTCATCAAGGGTAATTAGCGAGCGCAATTTTTGTTTCTATAATGACGTTTGTCTCGGTGACTTTGGCATCATAAGCAGTGGAAAAACAGGTCCCTGCCAGACTTGCTTGACATGACCTCATTTACATGATATACAGACGTGTGATTTGAACGATTATTATCTCACGGGTGTCTCTCTCACGTATGTAGGATAAATCACAGAAGACATATTTTGTAGACTCTGTTCCAAAAGCTAGATTTTCCTAGCTAAGCAAGACAGAGAGAGTAACTGTTTATTTCTACATACATGTACCTCCAATTCACTTGTAAGTCTGTTCATTTCAGTTCTAGTAGCAGGCACTTATATACATTGGCATGATTTTGTTTTCCTTTTACATTTTTAGTGTCAAAAACAACAACAGAAGCAAATACAACAAGAAATTCCTTCGAGGTAGGAAAAACACCCCCGTTGGTCAAAGGGAAATAACCATTCTCACTGCCACCAACTGAGAAGGTTATTTCCCTTTGACCATTAATATGTCACTCTATAAGTCCTTGTAGAATCTTAATCCACCAATAACTCCCTAACCGTGTGTTTGACTGGTCCCAATTTTTGTAAGGACCGTCTCAGGAATGTATAGAACCTGTTCACCAAGTTTGGTGACGATCGGTCCGTTCATTCTTGAGATCTATATGCGAACACAAACACACAAACACACAAACACATCGAGCGAAACCTATACACACCCCTAAACCGGGGGTGTAAAAATGGTAACGCAAAGGCACATGCACAGTCATTCAGTCCCTATGGACCTAATGCTATCATCCCTCGGTAATAAAGTTTTCGAGTTCGAGTCAAAGAGAGAGATCTACAGAGAGAGAGAGAGAGAGATCTAGAGAGAGAGATCTAGAGAGAGAGAGAGAGAGAGAGAGAGAGAGAGAGAGAGAGAGAGAGAGAGAGAGAGAGAGAGAGAGAGAGAGAGAGAGAGAGAGAGAGAGAACAAGAACAAGAACAATTCTTTATTTTACGAGGGTAATAGAGTAAGCAGTGATCTGCTTTTTTACATCTGGCCCTCGCCCTAAAGAGGGACTAGTCTAAAATTGCTAAAGAATAAGCAAGTAAAGAAAACAAACTACTGCTACATGATTATAATAGAAATGAAAGTAAGAACATATCATCAATTTACATACAATACATTGCTTAAATGAAAAATGTAAGTTCATTTGACATGAGTTAAGAATTATAGAGTAGATTGCACTGACACAACAACGTTGTAAGTGCCATGCCCATTGACATACACTGCATTCGAAAGAATCAGTGTATATAAAAATAATAATACATTGTTAAAAAGCACCGGTTGTTGGTTTTAACAACCATTCTAGCGACAACAGATGTTTATTTATACTTCATGAGATAAGACGTATATCTGGTCTTAAAAACGTTTGTGCTGCTAGTTTGCCGTAGGATTGTCGGAAGAGTGTTCCAGAGACTGCTACCTGAATAGACTAAACTAGATTTGAATAGGTCAATCCTGGGCAGAGGCATGTTCAGTCTCATCAATTGGCGTGAAGTTTTTAACGTGAATTTGGAAAATATGGTTTGAGGTACACATCCATGAATAATTTTATGCATAAGGGTACCTTTATTATAACTTAGCCTTGCCTTCAGAGGAAGAATGCCTAAGTTCATGTAGTCTAACTCAGATAGGGTTGTTTTCTTTAATAAGACTACTTTAAGCGCTCGTTTATGTAATCTAATTAGTGGTTTGAATGAATTTTCACTTGCCGAGTCCCACAAGGTAGACGCGTAGTCAATAACAGACTGAATATGAGCATTAAAGAATAATTTCCTGGCTTCCAAATTCAGAAAGTGCTTGATTCTAGATAATAGATAGACCTTCTTGGACACTTGTTTAGACAGTTGTTCGATGTGGTGTGACCAAGACAGGTTGTTATCAATGGTCACTCCCAAAACTTTATGATGGTCGACTTTTTCAACAAGTTTATTATTAACCGTTAGATCGTGAAATATTGTGGTTATGTTCTGGCGTTTTTGCCTAGTTGTTATTATCATGCTTTTTGTTTTTTGGGGGTTAAGGGACATGTGATTTAGCTCAGTCCATTCACTCAACTGGTTTAAACTTTCTTGCAGTGTTTCTGATAAACGACTTAAATTAGTGTTACTAGAATGTATGGTTGTGTCATCTGCAAAAAGTTCACAGAGAGAGAGAGAGAGAGAGAGAGAGAGAGAGAGAGAGAGAGAGAGAGAGAGAGAGAGAGAGAGAGAGAGAGAGAGAGAGAGAGAGAGAGAGAGAGAGAGAGAGAGGTTGGTTGGTTGGTTGGTTGTTAGTTTTTCATGTCCCTTCAATCTATATGGATATATTTGAGAACGGTTCAATTTTGTTTCCTTTCTCAGTTATACAGATAGACAGACACAAAACCAGAAAAAAAACTAGACATAAGCTACTATTTCTGATTCATTTTGTCTAACCTGAATCACACTGTTTTTCCCATTTCTGGCAAGGACAGGGGATAGCATACACAGTCTGTTTCACGTTGGGTTCGATGGTAGTGAAAGGGAAGGCGCCTGTCTTTGCCAGCTCCCGTCCCACTGCTGCGTTGAAAAAAGTACTTTTCCCTGCTGATGGCTTGCCCTGTACCAACAATGTCAGATTACTGTGGTCTTTACAGACAGGTAATTGACTGTAGTGTTTGTTAGGATGCTACTTTTGCTGGGCGCTTTGAAATTGTATAAGATTTGCATCATAAAAATACCTGTATTATAAAATGCACCATAAAATACCCTTATCATTAACTAAATTATGATTTAAATTAATGCGCTGAACACACCACAAGGCCAATGACAAAGTTCCACCTTCCACCACTGGCCTTGGTGTCTAGCACTGGTTTGAAAGGCTCCTGATCCACATCGGCTTCTTCCCCCCCCTGACATTCATCCTCTGCTGGCTGATCTTCGCTTAAGTGAGTGTGCTCGTTGATCCATGACTGAGCTTCCTCCACCAAGCTGTACACCATCGCCATGCCCACAAGGTCTTCAGCCTAGAGAAAACAATGTGATTATAAGATCAAAATATGAGCCTGATTTTAGTACAAGTTGAAAAACAATCTTGTTCATGAAAGGATAAAATGAATAGTCTTCTGTTTTCATCAACCAGAATTTCATTCACACACATGCATGCATGCACACAGGCACGCACGCATGCCATGCACACACACACACACACACAAACATATGCATGCACACATGCACGCATGCCACACACACACACACTTTAATACATATATGTATGTTTAATCATATGTGACCCGTTCTCACAAACGGGGGCCTAAGTCGCAGCGAGCCGTTCCGAGCTATCGGCTGGGAAAGGCAGTGAGAGCCTACTTGGGTGATTTTAATTTTTTTGCATTTCTGACCTCTTTTTACCCTAATCTTTCATATTCCGAAATATTTTGTTGAGTTTTATTATTTAAATGTGTTAATAAACTTAATTATGTCTTCAAAGACACAAATTCGCTCACAACACTATAATTAGGGAAGGAAAAAATCGCGATTTTCTCAAAATGGCATCCTTGAACATGGTCCGGTTGTAACTTACTTAACTTCCGCAATTTTTTTCACACAAACTTCTTTTTGGTATCAAATTAAAGCTTATTAAATGCAGTTTCCAGTGATATGCATAACTCCAAATATCCAAATTCCGACTTAGGCCCCCTTTTGTGAGAACGGGTCACATGCATGGCTTCTACTATAACATGATGAACTATCATAATGAGGGTATAGTCAATTGTTCATCATTATGATTTCAGCTAAAACATACACATTACAGCAATTTGCCAGCAGGATTATGATTTATGGGCTTGCGCCTCACCCCATGTACTCGTATTCTGACATAAAAACACACATTCGACCACCATAATGAACTTGCACTTTTTATGTACTGTAGTTAGAAACTGTATGGAAATGAAGCAGATTTATGAAAGCTAGCGTTTAAACATTTGAGTCACCTGCTCCTGAAGATGGTCAAGCAAAGCTTTGCACTGGGCGGGGGCCAAAGCCTGTGAGTTCATTGGAATCTCTATTACAGGGGACACAGCTGGGTACTCATCTGGAAATGTGAAGCGAAGCCAAATTGGACCTGTATAAAAATAGGTTAAGAAATAAGCAATACAAAAATCTAAGTGTACTGTACAGTGGTATCTGTGATGTGAGGCCCCACCAATGATCAACAGGCCACCTCTTTTTATTTAGAGGTATAAACGCATTAATTTCCCATTTGATTTTGAGATAATAAAGTTTTTTATTCTGTTTTTTTCTAATAAAGGTTATTTTCTGTTGTTCGTTGATTATTATCGTTACCAAAATATACCTAAAGACAAGGGCAGAGGTCTGCTACGGAGGGACACTTTGGGCCAGTCCAAAGTGTGTGTACCTTTAGACTGAGAGTGAGAGTGTACTTTTATCGCATACAATACAATACAATACAATACAATACAATAACTTTATTAATCTCTTAATATGAAAAAAAAGGCTAAGATGATTTGTTCGATCTGTACATCAATCTATCTCCCTCAATTCTTCTTCTTCGTTGATGGGCAGAAACTCCCACATTCACTCGATGTTTTTGCACGAGTGGGTTTTTATGTGCATGACCGTTTTGACCCCGCCACTCAGGCAGCCATACGCAGCTTTTGAATGAATCTCCCCTCGATCACTAATCAACATCTTAATTCCCTACCCAAAGAGTCTCAAGTATTTCCTTTTTGGGAATCAGACTAAAAAAATGATCAAGATAATGAATCCTAGCCATGGAGGAAAAATGGGAAGGAAGATGTCGACGTCAAACAACATTTTCTTTTAGTTTGACGGGAGCAATGGCTTGGTAGTAAGAAGCCTTCCTCCAAAGCAGAAGGTCGTGGGTTCGAATTCCGGAGGCTTCTGGTGGGTTAAGGTGGAGATTTTTCAAATCTCCCAGATCAACTTATATGCAGACCTGTTAGTGCTATATATAGTGCCTAGTATCCCCCTTCGTGTGTATACACGCAAGTACAAGACCAAGTGCTCACGGAAAAGATCCTGTAATCCACATCAGTTGGTGGGTTATACTTATAGAAACACGAAAATACCCAGCATGCTTCCTCCAAAAGCGGCGTATGGCTGCCTAAGTGGCGGGGTAAAAACAGTCATACAGTCACGTAAAAATCCACTCGTGCAAAAACACGAGCGTACGTGGGAGTTTTAGCTCGCAAACGCAGAAGATGAAGAAGAAGAAGTCTTTCAGTTTAAAAAAAATCACTTTAAGTACAATAACAAGTAAGTTTGCCACAAGAATGACAATAGAATAAAATATATATACGCACTTTTTCGTTCCACCTCCACATTGGCCAGCTTGACCATAAAGCAGGTTGGGTGCTTCTTGATATCTGGAGAAAAAGTCATGTTGTTACAAAGCAAAATGTCAAGATTTAGGGTAACAACAAATACACACACTGACACATCACTTACCACCGGCTCAGTTCCAGCTGACTGGAAGGACGCGCACGTCACTCCGATCTTCAAAAAGGGAGAGAAGTACAATCCAGCCAATTACAGGCCGGTGTCTCTCACCTGCGTGGCGTGCAAGCTCATGGAGCACATCGTGGTGAGCGCCATGCTGCAACATTTTGACAACAACGACGTCCTCGACGATAATCAACACGGCTTTCGTCGAAGTCGGTCCTGCGAGACTCAGCTCCTGGACTTCACCGAAGAGCTCACGAGCAACCTGGAGAGTGGGAAGCAGACGGACGTGTTGATCATGGATCTGGCGAAAGCATTTGATCGCGTCAACCACAGTCTGCTTACCCACAAACTCCGAAACTTCGGTGTCCGAGGAGCTGTACTTGCTTGGATCGAGAACTTTCTCCATCAAAGACGTCAGGCCGTGGTGGTGAACGGCAGTCGCTCCTCGTTTGGCAGCGTCCGCTCAGGGGTGCCGCAGGGCTCGGTGCTGGGGCCGACGCTATTCTTAGCGTACATTAACGACCTCCCGGAGAGACTGACGGCACTAGCGCGCCTGTTTGCGGATGACACTGCAGTGTACAGGGTGGTGACTAGCGTAAATAACCAGGCCCAGCTACAACAAGACCTCCATCGCCTAGCCGAGTGGGGGAAGAACTGGGACATGCAGTTCCACCCTGCAAAGTGCAACACCCTGCCTGTTACGAGGAGCAGACGCCCACTACAGCCCTCTTACCAGCTCCACGGGCATACGCTGGAGACAGTGAAGGCGGTCAAGTACCTGGGTGTGACCATTCAGAGTGACCTGTGCTGGGACGACCATATCAACAACATCGTCAGCAAGGCAAACAAGACCCTGGGGTTCCTGCGGCGCAATCTGAAGATCTCATCAAGATCCGTGAAAGAGCAGGCGTACAAGGCCTTTGTCAGGCCTATCCTGGAGTACGCCTCGTCAGTATGGGACCCGCACACCCAGAAGAACATCGACAAGCTGGAGGCCGTCCAGAGACGAGCTGCCCGATTCGTCTGCAACCGCTACCACAACACGTCAAGTGTCAGCCGGATGCTGGACTCCCTTGGGTGGCAGTCTCTGGGGGAGCGCAGGAAGCTTGCCCGCCTATCGATGCTCTACAAGATCACGAACAGCATCGTCCACTGTCCGGGCATCAAGTCGAAGCTGGCCCCCTTACCACCACGCCAGCGAAGAGGCCATTGCCAGCAGTTCGGCCTCATCACCTGCCGCACTCAGTATCGGAGTGCCGCTTTTCTACCCAGCACAGTGAAGGACTGGAACTCTCTACCAGCAGCTGTCGTCGAGGCCCGCACTGTCGACACCTTTGTGTCGCGCGCCTCGCACTAAACCAGCAGCCACTGTGACTCATGTCCCCTCCCCCCATACTCCCCAACCTGTGAATTTTAATGGACTTTTGGATGCTGGAGACGCTGCTTTATTGGACTTGCGCAACATCCCATCAAGTGCCGAAATAATCACTACTGTTGATTGTGGGCAGTAATGGAAAGACAAGACAAGACATTCGTAATGTTAAACACACACACACACACACGCACGCGTGCGCACACACACACACACACACACAAACACACACACATACACACACTCTCACACACACACTCACACAAACACACAGAGACAGAGTCTTCGATTTACCCTGTACGAGTAGTACTAGAGACAGGCACAAGGACTAACAGTAACAATAACACTAACAGAAGTACACACACACAATCTCCGACGAAGAACACCCGTCCATCTTACCTGCAAAATCTTCATCATATATGGCCTGCAATGCCTGAATCTCGTCTTCTTGTTCTTCAGAAGACATATTCCTCGATGTGCTAAACTGCTCCAATGCGTCCATGTCTCGATAACACATCAAAATTGTTCATCGCATCGACATCCAGTACATAAAAGAACCACGTCGAGATGTTTACATGATGATTGTGAAAGCGGAAATGCAACTCGAAATCGAGAGTTACCTCTCTTGGGCCGTAAAGTAACAACCTCTGATCAGGCATTCAAACTTCCCTCTTCTTCCTCTGCCTCCCTCAATCTAAGACAGTCATTCATGGCCAAACAGACAGAGAGACAGGCAGACAAACAGTCAGAGGCACACACACACATACAAACACTGGCGGCCGGTGTGACGTTTTCATCTTTCGCCGTGTTGATATTTCGCTTCTCGGCCTCGTTGATCTAGTATAAACTCTACACTGAACAAAAAAACACCCTTCGATAGTACTGATGAGCGACCTTGTGTAACTTTTATTTAACTTAGAAATTTGATTCATCCTATAATGTTTCCTTCTTACTCAAGGGACGTAACCACTCAGTACACGTTTTCGAAGAATTCGATTTTGGGGTTGAAATCTATTAAATTTTACATTTTCTTCACATGCAAGAATTAAACTGACATGCTTTTCGTCCTTAAATAATTTCACTTCTTAATTTTACCAGGAAACAACATTTCAGTCTTGAGTAGGCCCCCAAATGATATGTCGAGGGGGAAATATGTACACAGGCGAAAGATGAAATCGTGACAGGCCGGCACACACACGCAAACCGTATCGTGACACTGACAGTGACACACAATGATGCGCACAGGCACACTCAACACACACACCCACAACGTATAACAGACGGGGAATCGAGATGAGGCCGTGGTGTAGCCTGTGTATATATACCCATACTAGAGGATAGCGAGACAGAGACAGACAGCGTGGCCAAATGTAACCGAGTGCCAAAACACCACAATCATATTTGAAGCCGGCGAAGTCCACTCAAACGGGATTGAGACATAAATAACTGTTATGCCGGCGGCTTCTGGAAGGAGACCTGAATATTCAGTCACTCCAATGCTGCCACTGAGACCACATCACACACACTCGGAACTCTACAATCCACAGGTGTTGCCCACACGACACAAACACACACACACACACACGGCACACACACACACACACACACACACACACACACACACACACACACACACACACACACACACACACACACACACACACACAGAAGCCGTATATATATATATATATGTATATCTATATATATCTATAAATATAGTAGAGATAGGTGACTGTATTTTTCGCGTGGCTATAAATTGATTCGACCTTTTCACTTTGACAGTAAAAGAACAAGTTCCGGGTGCAAGGGAAGCGTTCTGGACAGCGCAGTGACATTCTAAAAATAGTAACGTAGTAACGGGAATATGGATTGACGCCACACGAAGGAAGGGAGATAAACGCTGAAAACTGACAGTGGAGAAGATAAAGAGAAAAACCCCTGAATCGGTTCAGCGCTGCGCGCTGCGGAGAGCACGTGTTGAAATATCTCATGTCGAGTCACATCGCTGTTGACGACGCCAAATGTAATCGAGTGCCGAAACACCACAAAGTTTGAAGGCGAAGTCCACTCAAACGGGATTGAGATTTAACTGTTATGCGGCTTCTGGAAGGAAGGCCTGAACATTTCAGACCCACACCAATGCCGCCAGACCACATCACAAACAGAACTCTACAATCCACAGGTGTTGCCCACACACACACACACACACAGAGAAGCCGTATATATATATATATATGTATATGTATATCTATAAATATATAGAGATAGGTGACAGTGTATTTTTCGCGTGGCTATAAATTGATTCGACCTTTTCACTTTGACAGTAAGAACAACTTCCGGGTGCAAGGGAAGCGTTCTGGACAGCGCAGTGACATTCTAAACTAGTAACGTAGTAACGGGAATATGGATTGAAGCCACACGAAGGAAGGGAGATAAACGCAAAACACTGGAGAAGATAAGGAAGAGTTACTGGGAATGGTGAAATGAAGAGAAAAACCAAAATCGGTTCAGCGCTGCGCGCTGAGAGCACGTGTTGAAATATTTCAGTCGGCGATGAGGTTGTGTCCGGGGTGTAGCTGAATACGGTGTCCAAATTTGAAAAAGATCCACCGAGAACTTTGGCGTTGTGATGTGGTCTAGCGGCTTTGGTGTGTCGGTATGGGGGCCCGGGTAGCTCAGGTGGAACCAAAATCGGTTCAGCGCTGCGCGCTGAGAGCACGTGTTGAAATATCTCATCGATGAGGTTGTGTCCGGGGTCTCTCTGAATAAGCCCACCAAATTTGAAGCTGATCCATCGAGAACTTTGGCCGTGCATCGCGCACAGACACACAGACACACAGACACTAATCGTATATATCTATATATATATACGACTAGTGTCTGTCTGTCTGTCTGTTCGCGATGCACGGCCAAAGTTCTCGGTGGATCTTTTTCAAATTTGGACACCGTATTCAGCTACATCCCGGACACAACCTCATCGATGAGATATTTCAACACGTGCTCTCAGCGCGCAGCGCTGTGCGCGCTGAACCGATTTTGTGTTTTTTTGTCCGGATCCACTACCAGTAACTCTTCCTTATCTTCTCCAGTGTTTTCAGCCGCGATTATCTCCCTTCCTCCGTGTGGCGTCAATCCATATTCCCGTTACTACGTTACTATTTTTAGAAGGTCACTGCACGTTATTATTTTTAGAAGATCTCCAGTGTTTTGCGCGTTTATCTCCTTTCCTTCGCGCGCCGGCGAAGCCTGGTATTCGGCTCTACTTCTTCCCGGCGAAGCGGGTAATCATCGAGTGTATAGATATATATATATATATATATAATACTCAGGACTAGATTACCTTGCGATACGTCCCCCACAAAGGGACTTTGCTCTGTAAATCTCGGTCCCCCTTGAGGAGGGTCTGATGCTCCCAATAGGCTGTCTGTGAAGGGATACTTACTTCTTTCTCTATCTCTGCTAAGAGATTTTAACAAATCTCGGAAGAAAGTCTCTGCTGACTTTCAATTGTTTCTTTCACAATTTCTGATGTTTTATAATGTGGTCACCGTGAAAGTTGCATCGCCTTTAAAGCGATCCAATTGAATAAAGCAGAAAACTTCTTCTTTACCAAGTCCTGTGTTGAACAGCAGTGAAAAGTTGACCGCTTTTCCTGTTTAACCTTTTCAAAATTAGATCTAACTTGTTCGCGTATCCATTTCTGGATCTGCAGGCTGGTACAGAGTTACCTCCCTTTAGGCTTTTTCAAATTTCCCTTGTTTTAACCTAATTTCTTGGTTAAAACTTGTCTAAATTTCTAAATTCTTTCTTAATAAGTATCAATTCTACACTTTGGCCTTAAATCAAAGTGTTTCCCTTCACAGATATCCTCTTGGGGTTGTCAGATGAGGGTAGTCTCCCATGCCAACAGAAGCTACCATTCAGAGAATGGTTTGCTTCTTAGTTGGATACCATGGGTTGACAACTCTCGCCATCAGTACCACCTAACCACTGATGAGACACAATAGTGTCGAAACACGTGTCTGGTCTAGGTACAAATACAATGGTCCTCCTCAGGACTAGATTACCTTGCGATACGTCCCCCACAAAGGGACTTTGCTCTGTAAATCTCGGTCCCCCTTGAGGAGGGTCTGATGCTCCCAATAGGCTGTCTGTGAAGGGATACTTACTTCTTTCTCTATCTCTGCTAAGAGATTTTAACAAATCTCGGAAGAAAGTCTCCAGGGGCGGACCTAGTTGTGGATAAGGGGGGGGTTCCAAATTGGAGCAGGGGTCCAGGGGCCGCTCAGGCCCCGGTGGGGTCCATGGGCAAAGCCCTGGTGGGGGGTCTGGGGGGCAAAGCCCCCCAGATGCTGAAGGAATTTTATTTGTGTAGGTCAATCGGAGGCCTCTCGTGGAAGATAACAAGGTAAAAAACAACAACGGATGGGGGGTGGGGGGGGGTTCCGGGCACCCAGGAACCCCCCCTAGGTCCGCCCCTGGTCTCTGCTGACTTTCAATTGTTTCTTTCACAATTTCTGATGTTTTATATATATATATATGTGTGTGTGTGTATGTGTGTGTGTGTGTGTATAGGGCGATTCAAAGAAAGAGCACACTGATGTTTGCCATTTGACCTCTTTCACAAACAAAAAATATCAAAGCAGATATCGTACCACTGCTGCCGCTTCGTCACCCCGCATTTTTAAAGCACAGCCCGCGTAACACGCACACAGAAAGCACACAGACGCCCGCCGCACACACGCACCGCGCCCGCCGGCACACACACACATACAACCGCACACCGTCACACACACACATTCACAAACACACTCCGGCACAAACACACAAACAAACACTCTGAGGCACACAAACTTGAACGAACAGGCACTCTGTGCCGGACACACACACACACACACACGCACACACACACACACACACACACACACACACACACACGGACACAATTACTTGAAATAATTCTTTTTAATGTATAATTTAAGACTAGTCACAGAATAATATTAACAAAACGTGGCTTCAAAAATAAAATAAAGTCTACAAAAGCAGCAACAGTTCTTCACAAAATTACATGGGTATAATAAACTTAAAATGTGTTGCAAAAACAGCAACAGAAAAAAAGATGTTGCAAACCGTAATACGTGAATAAGTTTGAAGTATAATTGAGAACATTTGCTTAGTAATTGAAAAATCCACCCAAAATAGTAAAAACATACAATATTTAAGTTCTCTTGTCGTACGTCATCCTTGAATAACAGATAACAAGTCGCGTGAGGCGAAATTACAACATTTAGTCAAGCTGTCGAAGTAACAGAATGAAACTGAACTCACTGTATTTTTACAGCAAGAGCGTATACTCGTAGCATCGTCAGTCCACCGCTCGATACACAGGCAGTGAAATTGGCAAGAAGAGAGGGGTAGTAGTTGCGCTGGGAAGGATAGCACGCTTTTCTTTATCTCTATTCTTTTTAACTTTCTGATCGTGTTTTTAATCCAAACATATCACATTTATATGTTTTTGGAATCAGGAACCCACAAGAAATACTGAGATGAAATTGTTTTTAAATCGATTTCGGAAATTTTATTTTAATAATAATTTTTATATTTTTAATTTTCAGAGCTTGTTTTTAATCCGAATATAACATATTTATATGTTTTTGGAATCAGAAAATGATGAAGAATAAGATAAACGTAAATATGGATCGTTTTAAAAAGAATTTTTTTTTTTTTTTTACAATTTTCATATTTTTAATGACCAAAGTCATTAATTCATTTTTAAGCCACCAAACTGAAATGCAATACCGAAGTCCGGCCTTCGACGAAGATTGCTGGGCCAAAATTTCAATCAATTTTATTGAAAAATGAGGGTGTGACAGTGCCGCCTCAACTTTTTACAAAAAGCCGGATATGACGTCATCAAAGGTATTTATCGAAAAAAAGAAAAAAACGTCCGGGGATATCATTCCCAGGAACTTTCATGTCAAATTTCATAATGATCGGTCCAGTAGTTTGGTCTGAATCGCTCTACACACACACATAGACAGACAGACACACACACACACACACACATACACCACAACCCTCGTCTCGATTCCCCCCTCTACGTTAAAACATTTTGTCAAAACTTGACTAAATGTAAAAAGGATTAATTTATCCAAACTTGGCGACCGATCTAAGAACCAAAATTATGTTTTCAGTCAGTTTAGCTCCATACACTCTGTAGAGTACAGCACGGTGAATAGAGTACTACCCACTGCTTTCCAATACTGACTGTCCTTGAAAAAGCTGGAGCCTCATTCGGTAACTTCACAGAAAAATGACAGAAACGAATCAATCGTTTCATCGCAACGATTACCAAACGATAATAGGTCAACCTCTTCCGCGTCCGGTAAAAATTCTATCTAGCTGACCGCTTCAAATCAAAAGAAAAAAATCGCAATGCTTACAAAAATGATAGCTTATTATTTTGTTCCGCCTTCGTAGAACATACTGCAGTCGACCGCTTCAAATGGAGAGACAAAACATGCAAAATAATTGTTTAAACTATAAAACGGAAACATGTACAACCCTACACGCATCAGTCGGAAGTGACGTCAAACTCAACATTGACTTCAATCAATCAATCAATGAGGCTTATATCGCGCATATTCCGTGGGTACAGTTCTAGGCGCTCTGCAGTGATGCCGTGTGAGATGAAATTTTATACGGCCAGTAATTGCAGCCATTTCGGCGCATATTTACCTTTCACGGCCTATTATTCCAAGTCACACGGGTATAGGTAGACAATTATTAACTGTGCCTAAGCAATTTTTGCCAGGAAAGACCCTTTTGTCAATCGTGGGATCTTTAACGTGCACACCCAATGTAGTGTACACGGGGGGGGGGAGGAGTTCGGACACCGAAGAGAGTCAGCACACAAATTTGACTCTGAAATAAATTTACGCCGAACCTGGGATCGAACTCACGCTGACAGCGGCCAACTGAATACAAATCCAGCGCGCTACCAACAGAGCTATATCCCCGCCCCCTTAATCGAGACGCTTCCCGAGGGAAGGCAAAGCGAAGGAACCCGTCATCACAGTCCGGCGTCAGAACAGTTTTTACATTTGGAAGCTTAAAGTTAATTAATGAGTCTGGTCATTAAAACCTCATAGTTCTAATTAAAGGGAAAATTTTAATAATTGATCCAAAAAGGATTGCATTGTTTTCCTTTCCTCCGCGGAGACGAGCTTGACCCGTCTCGGTATTCGGGCATGGCTTGGTGGTCGCAGTATCAAAAAATAAATATGTAAAGGAAAAAGAACCTACGGGTTACATCAAAACATGCATATATACAAGCGCCAATCCTTGTAAAATTTATCTCGTGTACCATTCATAGCTGCGTTGTACTTTTCCCAAATAAATCTTTGCTTAAAATTTCTATTAAATGTCTGAAAATGAGGGATCTTTTTGTTCATTTTGGAAATATATATATGTGATGTTTGGCACAAATTACTAACACATCAAAAACTTTATCGGTGACTACATTGTTCGCCACTCCAAATAGAACCAGTTCTTTGGACAGTGTTATATTGTCACAAAGGGTGCAGTTCGCCTTTAACCAATGTACAAATTCTATCCAAAAAGTCTGCACTTTATCACACTCCCCAAACATATGTATAAGGGTTTCTTCATCTCTACCGCAAAATGTACACAATGACGTATCCACAATTTTTCGCAAAAATAACCGTTCTGTCGGCACAATTCTGTACAATAATCGGTACTGGAACCATCTCAGACAGGTATCCTTTGTTGTTTTAAAGACATGTTGAAAAATAACCTTCTTATCTAACAAACAGTTTACGGATTCAGACCATTTTTCAATACATTTGGGACCGTAACATGTTCAGTCAATTGTTGGTAAATAAATTGTGTCTTACCTTGACAAATACATTTCCACACAATGGGCTCTGTCATAATAAAATGTTGATCAAATTCTAAGCCGATTTTTCTCTGATATTTTTTAACAGCCTGAATTACACCTCCATACAATACAAAATCTCCTCGCACATTCGGATATTTCATTTTGAACGCATTATAGGATAAATATCCATTTTGCCCAAGGACTACTACACACTTGTAGTAGTCCTTGAATTTGCCCCAAAATATGACCAATCTAAGTATCATAATATAGTCTGACGTTTTCACCAATATATCTTCCTTTCAAAAAGCCTTTTTGATTCTTCTTCTTCGTTCATGGGCTTAGACTCCCACGTTCACTCATGTTTTTAGCACGAGTGGATTTTTACGTGTATGACCGTTTTTACCCCGCCATTCAGGCAGCATACGCCGATTTCGGGGGAGGCATTCTGGGTATTTTCATGTTTCTATAACCCACCGAACTCTGACATGGATTACAGGATCTTTTCCGTGCGCACTTGGTCTTGTGCTTGCGTGTACACACGAAGGGGGTTAAGTCACTAACAGGTCTGCACATAAGTTGACCTGGGAGATCGGAAAAATCTCCACTCTTAACCCACCAGGCGGCAGCGACCGGTATTCGAACTCACGACCTCCCGATTAGGAGGCCGACGTCTTACCACAGCGCCACTGCGCCCGTCAGCCTTTTTGATCATCATGAATCAAATTTGGCAAAACACGTTTAAACCGTTCTGCAATGCATGCTGATGCAATCTTATAAACTGTATTTAACAAAGTAATTGGTCTCCAAGTTTTCAAAAGTTTTTTTTTCCCCTTTGGAATACATACTATAACTCCCTGTCTCTGAGTCACAGACATTTCTCCTTTCTCAAATCCACAACTGATGGACCGCAACATAAATTTTCCTAAATCCGAATAAAAAAAACCTTAACAAATTCCGCAGTATACCCGTCTGATCCTGGGCCTTTGTCGTTTTTTAATTGTTTCACAGCTTTGAGTAACTCACAGTGAGTTAGTCTACCTTCTATTTGTTTACTTTCATAAAAAAAAGTCTGTGCTTCTTTTACAATCAAAGCATTGTCATGGATAACTTCACCATTATCTTTCTGCAAGAAGCACATGGACTTCTGGACAAACTGTCTTTTCTACAAATTACAAAAATATTTGGTATTTTTTTTCCCCTTCTCCAATCCACTTAGCACGGGATCTAATTATCATACCATCCACTTTTTTTCTGCCTTATTTGAATTAACTCCTGTCGTGTTTGCTCTAAAAGTTGTATATTATACTCTGTCAAATTACTTTCCAAAGTGTAAATTTGAGAAAGAAGATCTTTTTCCCCCTGTTATTTTCCTTTTTTTTTATATGAGGAATATGACATGCATCTACCTCTTATTTCCATCAATAACATCTAAAAAAACAACTGATCATCAATCAATAACTGTAAATCATCATCGTCAATCAAATCAATATTGTCCAAGTTATAAACAGGTAATGCATATTGTATCTTTACATCAACAATAACCTTCTTCACTATATTTACTAATTCCATATCTGTCAACAGTGAATTGTTAAACTTCCAAAAAGGTCTATCACGTTTAACAACATCAGTTCTAAAACTTACACCAACAATTGAGTGACCAGAATAATAACCTGGTGTAATATCAGCTTTCACAAACTCAAAACCTAGCTGTTCTGACACAAGAAAATAATCAAGTCTGCTTCGCTGTAAACTATGAAACCGCCTCCATGTATACCGTCTCAAATGTGCGTATAAGGCTCTATATAATGTCAATGAGATCATACTGCTCCATAAAGTCAACAACTTTTCTCCTACTATTAACTTTATAAGATTTGGCCGGGTAGTTTGTATCAATATCGGGGTTTATAACAACATTCCAGTCGCCTCCAATGATAATTAACTCATTATCCATCTGCACAATGTTCTCAAACAGTTTATCAAAAAAGACAGGACAATCAGCATTACTTGGGCCATAAACATTTCCAAGCGTCAGACGTTTTTTCAGAAACTCAATATCAATCAAAACATACCTTCCATCATCATCTTTAACCATATTATGAATCTTGTAATCAAAGTTGTTTTTAAACGGCGTGGTTTAGAAAACAGTGTGTCACAAACAAAGGAGCAGTCATGAGGATATAGTTGTGTACTGTAGAATAATATAACAATTTACAACAAGGCGTAAAGTGGCGACTGGGTATATCAGTACTTTGGAAGAGGATGTCGTGTTAATATGCAAATTTCTAAAAACTCTATCAGAACATGAATAAAAATCAATCCTGACAAAGTGTATGGAATATAACCATTGTGCGACAATCATGTCAAGGTCACCTCAATAAATATAATAAATACAACCAAAAAAAGATATAGAGAGCTCCATCGAAGAGTAAAGCGAAAAATCACTCTTTGGACAAGAGAAGACATGAGAGAACATCATCAACTTCAATGTCAAAGTGTGGGCACGCACATTGTAAAAAGAAGGCATTAGGTCGACAGATTGACAGAATGTTTTATATCGCTTCACGCGACTTGTTCTTCGTTATTCTTGGGGAAAACCACCAAAAAAACACACTCATACAGGCGTCAGTCACTTGTGACGTCAAACTCGACATTGAATCAACGCTTACTGTGGGCAGGTAAAGCGAAACGAAACCGTCACTACTCTAGTGCCTCTAGAAAAATTCATTTGTCTTTTTCCTTGGGAAAAACGAAACAAAACATCCCTCACTCATCCCAAGTGACGTCAAACTCGACAGTCACTAGTGACGTCAAACCAAGGACTCAATCGTGACGCTTGCTGAGGGCAGGCAACGCGAACGAGCCCATCATCAGCCCGGTGCCTCTAAACAGTTGTTCTTTCTTTTTTCTCTCGGGACAAATAACGGTCAGTTTAGAGATACTGGGCAAGGACTCAGGAAGGCTGCTAGCACTGCTTTCCGTCAGAAACGCCCCAACTTGGTTTACGGCGCAAGACGAACCGATGGGTGGAAAACGACTTATTAGTTCTTCGCTCTTTCCCGACGAGGCACTGCTGCTCTTTTCGGCACTCGTTGTCTCGGAGGTTCTCGAGTCTGTTGGGGTTTCTTCTTCATCGTCGTCTTCTTTTTTGCTGGTGCTTTCGTCGTCATCTTTGCTCGTCGCAGTAGATACGTCAGAAGGGTCGGAAGTGAGGTCACGCTGCGTCGCGATGACATCATCCGTGTCCAGTGTGACCTCGAATCCGATCTTTACCTTGTCACCGCCACCGTTGTGCCGGGTACGTTTGCGACTAAATTCGCCTTTAGTAGAACTTGATAGAGGTAAAGCTCCTCCTTCCAGCAAAGGTGCATTCGTTTCCGAAATTTGCGGCAGTACGCAGTCGGTGCGAGAACTTTGTTGCCGACTGAGCTTTTCGCTGAAAGAGTTCTTTCTGTTACCCGTTGCTTCTGCAGACGTCTTGACCCAAAAAAGGTTCTCCCTCTCGACTGCGCGAAGGAGGTCGCCGTCGTTCACGTCGTCGTCGTCGTTGTTGTTGTTGACGGTTGAAACCCTCTTCGGATTTTGAGGGTCTGTGGCTTTGTCGTGTTGTGTCTGTGGATAACTTCTTTTGAGGTCTGGTTTGTCATCACTCATGAGCGTAGAGGTCGGCTTTGGAAATCCTGCACGAGCAGTGTTGTCGTTTTTAATCCGCAGAAGTTTCTTCTTTGCACGTGAAGCTTCGTGAGGCCCGCCATCAAAATCATCGACGTTGTTTCGCGTCGATTTTGTTGAGGGATTGTTCACACAGGCTGCTTCGGCGAAGCCAGCCCTAATGTTGTGGGTCGAGTTTTTCAAAGGATTCTCAGTACACGTGGCTCCGGCGAATCCAGCTTTATTGTTGTGGGTCGAGTTTTTCAAAGGATTCTCAGCACACGTGGCTCCGGCGAATCCAGCTTTATTGTTGTGGGTCGAGTTTTTCAAAGGATTCTCGGTACACGTGGCTCTGGCGAATCCAGCTTTATTGTTGTCGGTAGAGTTTTTCAAAGGATTCTCATCGAATCCAGCCCTATTGTTCTGGGTGGCGTTGTGGTTCCGGATACTTTCAACAGACAATCTGATAGAGGTCCTTTGTGATCGAGAGGGACTGGAGAGGCAATCCACGCTGAGCTTACCAGCATGGCCTGCAATGTTTGAACCCGAGACAGAATTCTGCGCCGTCTGCCCAGCTCCGATAGGACAGGATCCAATTGACTTTTTGAAAACGCTTCGACGGTTCCTTCCTGGACACTGCTTGGAACACTTAGATTGCTTGGCCAGGTTTCTGTACATCTGCGCCTCCTGGAGGAGAGAAAAAAGAGACAGTACTTAGATAAGATGATTTTTGTGTGCTCAGGACGAGGACTATTCTGATGATTACTCATCCTGTTGAAAACGAAATAAAACGTGTGTTTTTTCTCTACTGACTGACTAACGCACAGGCCAAAATCATTCATTTGACCATCGACATCCTTGTAGAAAGAGTGTTGACGGATGTTGCATGAAATCACACACACACACACACACACACATCACACACACACACACACACACACACACACACACACACACACACAACCACACACACACACACGAAAGTGAGACAAAGATAGAGAGAGAGAGAGAGAGAGAGAGAGAGAGAGAGAGAGAGAGAGAGAGAGAGAGAGAGAGAGAGAGAGAGAGAGAGAGAGAGAGAGAGAGAGAGAGAGAGAGAGGGAGAGAGAGGGAGAGACAGAGTACAGCACCTCCTCTTCTTCTTTGTGTCGTTTCTCCATGTCTATGATAATCTGAGGTGTAGGGATGGCAGTCATTTTGCTCATGTCACTAATCTGAACCTGACGGTATGCAGCGATCTGAAAAGAAATCTTCACACTTCATACGGAGTAACCAAGAATTACAGAGCGCGCATTACAAATGTAAAAAATAAAAGGGATATAAGCGCTCTTATAAAAAAAAGACAGCAACAGTAAGCAAGACTTATGCGGAACGACTCTCCCCCAACCGAGTGATTATTATACTCCAATTGTTTTTAGTGACTGTTAGCCTCTTTCTCATTTGTTTTTTTTAGAGTGATTGAGATATTAAAACAAACAAACAAACAAACGCACAAACAAACGGGAAAAACAACCCGATCTTGAACAAACACAAACTAACTTAAAACAAGCCTTAACTATGCAACATCTTGACAAATGAACTTTGAAGATCATCAAAACCTACAAGTGTGTGAAATTTGGTGTCTTTAGCTTCGCAAACATCAGAGAAATCCGCAAAAATAAGTTTTTATGAACCGAACATGAGCCCACTTTGACCCCAACATTTGACAAGGTCAACCAAACTGGGATCATGTCGGGAGATCTCTTGAACGCAAAATTATATTCTTTTAAACCAAAACCAATAATCGACAACTTTTCATCAGGAGTGGGGGGACATGTATCATTAAAAAAAAGAAGTTTGTTTGCCTCAACAACAACAAGTCGCGTAAGGCGAAATTACTACATTTAGTCAAGCTGTGGAACTCACAGAATGAAACTGAACGTAGTCCGCCGCTAGTGCAAAAGGCAGTGAAAGTGACGAGCCTGTTTGGCGCGGCAGCGGTTGCGCTGTGCTTCATAGCACGCTTTACTGTACCTCTCTTCGTTTTAACTTTCTGAGCGTGTTTTTAATCCAAACATATCATATCTATATGTTTTTGGAATCAGGAACCGACAGGGAATAAGATGAAATAGTTTTTGAATCGATTTCGGAAATTTAATTTTGATCATAATTTTTATATTTTTAATTTTCAGAGATTGTTTTTAATCCAAATATAACATATGTATATGTTTTTGGAATCAGAAAATGACGAAGAATAAGATAAAATTATTTTTGGATCGTTTAATAAAAAAATAATTTTAATTACAAGTTTCCGATTTTTAATGACCAAACTCACTCATTAGTTTTTAAGCTACCAAGCTGAAATGCAATACCAAACCCCGGCCTTCGTCGAAGATTGATTTACCAAAATTTCAATGAATTTAATTGAAAAATGAGGGTGTGACAGTGCCGCCTCAACTTTTACAAAGAGCCGGATATGACGTCATCAAAGGTATTTATCGAAAAAAAAAAAAATTCCGGGGATATCATACACAGGAACTCTCATGTCAAATTTCATAAAGATCGGCCCAGTAGTTTAGTCTGAATCGCTCTACACACACACACAGACACAGACACAGACACACACACACACACACACACACACACACACACACACACATACACTACGACCCTCGTCTCGATTCCCTCCTCTATGTTAAAACATTTAGTCAAAATTGACTAAATGTAAAAAGTAGCATTTATTTGCTATAGTGCTTATCTTAGTTATATACCTTAGTGTCCAAAGTTTTATGAAGATGAGTTGATACACACCAGAGACACGGCTTAGACATGCCGTCTACGCCATACTACCCTTTGAACATTGAGTTTGTTCTTTAAATTAGATTTGCAGATAATCGTACCGTGACCTTGAACTTCACTCGAAATCACTTTCATTTGCAAAAGTCACCAAACTTTGAAACCATCAAAGTGTAAGCACCTCATACTGACGGAAATTGTGGGCCACTTGAACCTGGTAAGGCTTATTTTATTTTACCTCACGAAGGACGAGTTAAAAAATCTAACGTGAAAACGACTCGCCCAGAGCAAAGCGTAACACGGGGGCGGGAATGGTCAGAATACAAAAGTGAGCGAGAGTTACGAGAAGCAAAACTCCTACCTAACACATGTAATGCTGGGGCGGATTACATCATTTTCAAGGGGGGGGGGGGTTGGGTTCCAAATCTATTTTAGAGACAGATCGACGACGCGAAGCGCCCGAACCTACTAGGGGAAAATGTTGAAAAAAACAAGGAGAATGGAGCAATCTGAGCCAAGAAACTTCCCCTAATACACCTTCCAAAAGTTAATTTAAGAAGACAAATTTGGATCAAAACAAGGAAAATTGACCGATCAGGTGCAACCTGGGCCAATTAATTACCCAACTACCTTCTAAAATCGTCATTTAGACGACAAAGACCGGCTCCTAGGGGGGTCCGGGGACATGCCCCACCGAAACATTTGAATAAAAACAAGGAAAATGGAGCAACCTGGTGCAGTCTGAGCCTTTAGTTTGTCTTTATTTTCAAATTTCTTCATTTTTTTAATTTTTTTTATTATCTTTATTTCTTTTTTTTTTCTTTCTTTTCTTCGTTTAAAAAAAATTGGGCTGGGGGGAGGGGGGTGGTGGTTCTAGGAACCCCGGAAACCGGCCCCCTGGATCCGCCCCTGTAATGTATGGAATTGAAGACATAGAGGGGAATAAGCCAGCCACAGCCTCATGTCCCACGTCCACATTTATATTAAAATATGGACCACCTTCTGTTCTGACAACTAACGGCGCTAGAGCGCTCAAAAAAGTTTTATTCGCTGTATTCACCCTCTCTGGATAACTTGCACATGTCAAAACAGTTGCAGAAACAGAAATCTCAAAACCGTTAGGCTTTTTCATTTTTGGCAGCGTTCACTCTAAATTTGCCGCATAAAACGGACTCGTTTCTGTCCACAGCCAAAGCTTTTATCACACAAAAATAGCTATATATGACAGCTAAAACCGTATTTGTTACATTTTAGCAGTGTTGACCCTGAGTTTCCACTGCAAACAACAAATAATAGCAAAATCTCAAAGTATGTGCGAGTCCCCATAATAAGGACCACCTTCAACAAATCGAAGAAAATAAAAGCTAAAGGTTATTTTCATTAATTCATTAAGAAGCTTGCTGGAAATAACCTATAACTAGCCCTCGAGATTTAAAAAAAATGCAACAAAAAGTCTTCTTTTCGTGGAAGTTGATAATTTCATTTATTTTCACTCTGTTTTTGATAAGCTTCTTTAGTTTCTTGGTGTGCTTCAAATAATGCTCTCATCAACCCGAAACAGATAAATCTAGAGCATATCTTAATTAGGCTGACTTGAACACTAAGTTGTATCATGTTATTTTGAAATATAGGGGGCTTTTTACAGTGATTCGTGAAGGCCGCTTCACTGGTCCATATTAGGCGCCCAGGCTCCTAATATGGACCCCTTTGTTATTTTTTCTGTATTTAATTTTTGCTGAATGTCTATCAAAGCTATTTTACTCTAATTAGGCCTAACGGTTAACATAAGAGAGAAGGACTACCAAACACAAAATGAAATTTCTTCGCAAGAAAACAAGCTAGTTATCAGCATGAAACAAAAAGTGGTCCTTCCCCTACTAGCACATTTTCTTTTCATTTCCATTTGTCTATTATAACATTGCTGGGGAACTGTAATGTCTTTTCATTCCAACGGAAAGCAAGCATCAACAAGAATCGCGCTACTCTGCCCTGGTGTGTGCGTGTTTAGGTGTAACCAGCCACCTACATTTATGGCAGAATGACAGTGGCGACACGGGGATGGAACATGGATGGTTGGATACAGCCAGAGAGTGTAAGGACAATGATAAGGATATCCTCATCCTTTCACTCTCTGACGTTTCCGACCCTGGCCTAGATTCGAACCTGTAAACCAAGGAGCACGAGCCCAGTGCTCTACCACCTGAACTACCAGACCAAGAACAATGACCTCACAATAAAATAACTTCCCCAGAACAAAACAACATGGGAACAAAAACGCTGAGAATACAAAGGGGAAGGAGAGAAACGAGCAACATGTCTCCTAGCTAGAGCACAAACTGTGTGGAAATAACAGAAGAGAGATATTTAAGTTTTACGCCTTCACCGCAAAGACATTAGGGGCATGTGAGACTGGAAAACCCGGATTTACATAAAGATAAATAAAAATAAAAATAAAAGTATGAAATAAATAAAAAATAAACATAAATTAAAATGCGGAGGGGGCGGGGGGTGGTGGTGGTGGAAATAACAGAAATGCGATTCAACAGATTTATAAGCAAAAATGCCACCCACCTGTCCAAAGTCCTCCCTCATGTTGATCTTGGGCGTGTATGACAGGTGGCGGTGGTGGAGACAGGGCTTGAAGGCCATGCCGAGGTACTGACTCTTCTTGGGGTCCCTCCAGGTGAACTTGACCACGCTGCTCAGCCTGAGGTGCTCGGGGAGAGCGCTCTCGTCCCTGTCCACCATGACGGGCTGAGCCAGCCACGCCTTGTCGTCTTCTTCGCCGTCCTCTGCAGTCTGCCCTTCCTGGTGACATCAACAGTAGTACAGTGAACAACTAAATGCAGACCTGGGAACCCCTGATTTGCACTGAAAGTATTCTAAAAAAAAATTGATGTATTTTCAGAACAATGAGTGTACTCCACACAGCACTGATTCGAGCTTCGATGATTTAAACATGCTTCGCGCGCGTCAGTTTGTTGCACTGTTAGTTAAGTTTACCAATACATTAAAAACAAATGCTTTTTTTTCAAAGTTATCATTAAAAAATACACAGGTACCTCCGAAAATAAACAGGAATTACACGAAAGCTGAAAAACGGGTGTGTCAAAATACTGGATCGGCTTCCGTATGCGCTTGTGAAGAAAGTAGTCAGGGGATTTTTTGGGTCGTATTTTTTTCCACTGACCGTACTAATCGTATTAATTTTTAGACAATCAAGCGTACCGAATACGGCAAAATCGTATGGGTTCTCAGGTCTGAACATGTATATTCATTTTTAAGGCAGTCCTTAATTGAGCCTGATGTCGACTTTTCGCGAAGTCTTCTTACCGAAAACTCAGTGCGGCCAGCTGCGCAAAGTATATGTGACCCTCCACCACGAAATGAGTCGCATGTCACCTCGCGCGTTTCTGCGCTAGGCTTAATATAAGTCAGGGGAGTGTCTGGTAACAGTGTGAGGGTCACCTTAGTCACAGGCTTATAACTCAGTTTTTTCTCTTTTCTAAAACGGTTTTTATCACTGGATAGAGCAAAAACAACTCTTTAGGAAAATGTAAAAATAAGAAAATCATGCAAAGGTGACATGCGACTCATTCGGTGGTGGAAGGTCACATATATACTTCGCGTAATCCACTTGAAATAGGACATCTGTTATGAAAACCTCATCCCCTTTCCTCCTTCCCACCCCTCAATCCTCTCTCCCACCGACCCCTCTCCCCCCCCCCCCCTCCCCTCCCACGCCCAACACTGAACTAAAGCGCCTAAAACACAAAGCATAGCTATACTCAATTGATCAAACAAGGCTTAAGCACATACTGCCCTCCTACCTGAACTTAAGTTCCCCATTCTGATACATCATTTTAGCAAGTTGTTTCAATATTTTCCTTTGGCTAAATTCAGATTTTTTTTTTAAATTAAAAAAACAAACATTTTTTTGATTTTTTTATATTTTTGTTATAACTTATTCAGCCACAAATATAAACATATTCTACATACATAAAAAGCAAATACGCCTACAAAACCGCTCCAGTCCAACCATATTCCGCGTACACAATCATTACTTCCATCCCCATTTTGATCGCAACAACAGACTTCCAGATATATAGCACGATCATAATTATGTGTTCTCTGTTTGCATGTTTGTCCAGTGTCTTGTCCCCACATAAAGCATATTAACTCTACCTGTCCCAAGATAGGCCAAATGGTTCAAAGAGGACGTTAAAACTAATTATCATCATCATCATCGTAATCCACTTCGCCCAGTTAATAACAGGCTTTACCGCGAGCATACTAACAGACTAAAAGAACAGAGCGACAACGAGACAAGAAACAACACAATCAAGGCTATTTAACCAGGTTTTTAAAAACAAATAAATAAATGGATTCTTTCGACAAGGCAAACTGCATTGTGGGCACAGTTTGTGCCGGATTTTAAGTCTCCAACCTCGACCCTCGCAAACCAGCTCTGTTATTCATCTTCATGCGCCAATGACCGATGCCTGGAATACACCCTGGTCTTCCACAGTCTACCGTCCCCTCCTCGTCTAAATCAAAGCAACAACTACAGCAGAAAAACCGCGACACTCTCTACCCTGTAACCATTCCACAACCTACAATTTTTAATACTGAATAATCCTTCATCACCCTCTTCTCCTCCGGGACGTTCCCTCGGACACATTTAAAACAAAAAAAATGATTTGTAAAAATTTGTTTTAAAGCAGTTCAACAATTTTTAAACAGGATTTAAAGTGTGAAAAATATGAGTGTGTGTGTGTGTGTGTGCGTTTGTGCGTGCGCACATGTGTGTGTGTGTGTGTGTGTATGTGTGTGTGTGTGTGTGTGTGTGTGTATGTGTGTGTGTGTGTGTGTGTGTGTGTGTAAGTGTGTGTGCGTTTTTAGAACCTTCTTCACTTCACTGTGATAGACTCAAAATACAAACCGTTTTAAACACGGAGACCACCATGACAACTTGGAAAGGAAACGCAACTAAATCAGCCCCGGAAACCGAAATAGATTGAAGTGGCAAAAAAACAACGACAAAACAACAACAACAACAACAACAACAACAACAACAACTTCTTCTTATTCTACGTTCGTGGGCTGAAACTCCCACGTACACTAGTGGGTTTTTTGCACGAGTGGAATTTTACGTGTATGACCGTTTTTTACCCCGCCATTTAGGCAGCCATACGCCGTTTTCGGAGGAAGCATGCTAGGTATTTTCGTGTTTCTATAACCCACCGAACTCTGACATGGATTACAGGATCTTTTTCGTGCGCACTTGGTCTTGTGCTTGCGTGTACACACGGGGGTGTTCGGACACCGAGGAGAGTCTGCACACAAAGTTGACTCTGAGAAATAAATCTCTCGCCGAACGTGGGGGCGAACTCACGCTGACAGCGGCCAGCTGCATACAAATCCAGCGCGCTACCGACTGAGCTACATCCCCGCCCGCCGCACAACAACAACAACAACAACAACAACAACAACAACAACAACAACAACAACAACAACAACAACAACAACAACAACAACAACAACAACAACAACAACAACGACGACCAAGCAACCAACCTTCTTCTCCACCATCTTCTTCTGTTGCTCCAGGTAGTTCCTGATGAGGCGCACAGCGCGATCCCAGGCGGGCACCCTCCCACCCTTGATGACCCGAAACGTTCTGGCCGAAGCGTTGCGGCGGATATCTTTGGGAAGTGGCCGGAGAGGGGACTTCTCAGAGGACGGCAGCTTGACCCAAGGAGCACCGCAATGTCCCACGAAACTACCAGTGATGGTCCATACCCGTACCTGTATAATGGAGATTGATGTTTGTTCTGTCGGGGTTGGAGTTTGAGCTATTTATATATTAAAGCCTCACTCCGCCTCAAATGATGTTTACAGATAAGCGCATCTAACCTCATGGAACACACTTGCACTAGCGTTTAACATAATTAAATGACACACTTTGTTTGAATGGCTATTTAGCATGCGTAAACCACACACCAGTTCTCGTGGTTTATTCCACCGCTGAGCTATCGTGGACCCTTGTGACCCACTTCCCCTTTTTCACGTGATGAATTAAGTCGTCAGTGTGTGGTTTCATTGCGACTCGCTGTATCTGCAATAGCACATTATTGTGTACCTCTGAATCTAAAATGCAACAAACGACTGCGTGTGGCACGAACTGCTCATGAGCGGTGGCGGTTGACCGATCAAAGAAACTGGCGACATACAAAAAATTCGTCTGCTTGGGCGAACACAACCAGCACGACACGCTTCCGGGCTCCCTTTTTTCAAACTTTCAAAACTTCGAATTGTACTGATCTCGTCTTGATGAAAACAAGAATTCTTTTATGGTTTAAGAATGTTTGTTTCACATGCCTGTCAATTTATTATTTAGATTTTATAAGTTAGTTCTTGTGCCAAAACGAGGCGTCCGATTTGTTTCAAAGTAAATCCGGCTGGCCACGCAAAAAACATTCTTTGTAAAATGCTCGCTCTTTATGGAGGGCACCTAGGATGTTCTCTGCATGGCGGTAAGTGTTTGTATACAACTCGCCTGTGTTCACTTTCAAGTGAATAACTATCGTTCTGATATCCTTTTAAAGTGAAGCTAAAGAAACCTGGTATCGGCACTGCTGTGCATCTCCTATGATCTCAATGGTATCAAGGCACGCCTTTGCCGCGACAAGGTTTGCCGATACCGGCACTTGTCTTGTCTAGACAGTGACGTCATTCATAGATGACGCCAATCATAAATGACGTTTGTCAAGGGAACTTATGCTTTCAAGTGTTGCTGCTTCCAGTGACAGGAAGGTATAGAGATTGATCATTGTATACAATCAATTTATCATTGTATACACAAATTACACAAACGTCATCTTGTGAGGGACCAAAAAATATTGAAACTCTCGGATGATTTTTTTGTGTGGTATCAACCTCGACCTACGGTCTCGGTTGATACCACAAAAAAATCATCCTCGAGTTTCAATATTTTTCGGTCCCTCACTCGATGACGTTGTGTAATCTCTATAAACGGAAGGGTGTTTGTACTGTGTGTAAAAGCCTGACAGTGTCCGTGGAACAGAAACGGATGGTTTTCGGGAAGCGGAGTACGTGGGCCTTTAATCTTTTTTTTTTTTTTTCGCTTTATAGCTTTAACCCCTCGTCGCTGGGACTCGGTGTCGGTTTTCTCCTACAGCGGAAAAATAGCAGCAACTAGTGTCGCGCTACCCAGGTGTGTGCGTGCATGGATGACACCGGCCGCATGCCCTTCCATACGGGTAGGGACTAAAAACCGTGTACACTGCTGTGTACATACCGAGCAGTCTCTTGCTGAGTACATACCGAGCAGTCTCTTGCTGTGTACATACCGAGCTGTCTCTTGCTGTGTACATACCGAGCAGTCTCTTGCTGTGTACATACCGAGCAGTCTCTTGCTGTGTACATACCGAGCAGTCTCTTGCTGTGTACATACCGAGCAGTCTCTTGCTGTGTACATACCGAGCAGTCTCTTGCTGTGTACATACCGAGCAGTCTCTTGCTGTGTACATACCAAGCAGTCTCTTGCTGTGTACATACCGAGCGGTCTCTTGCTGTGTACATACCGAGCGGTCTCTTGCTGTGTACATACCGAGCATGCAGTCTCTTGCTGTGTACATACCGAGCAGTCCCTTGATGTGTACATACCGAGCAGTCTCTTGCTGTGTACATACCGAGCAGTCCCTTGATGTGTACATACTGAGCAGTCTCTTGCTGTGTACATACCGAGCAGTCTCTTGTTGTGTACATACCGAGCAGTCGCTTGCTGTGTACATACCGAGCAGTCTCTTGCTGTGTACATACCGAGCAGTCTCTTGTTATGTACATACCGAGCAGTCCCTTGTTGTGTACATACCGAGCAGTCTCTTGCTGTGTACATACCGAGCAGTCTCTTGCTGTGTACATACCGAGCAGTCTCTTGCTGTGTACATACCGAGCAGTCTCTTGCTGTGTACATACCGAGCAATCTCTTGCTGTGTACATACCGAGCAGTCTTTTGATGTGTATATACCAAGCAGTCTCTTGCTGTGTACATACCGAGCAGTCTCTTGCTGTGTACATACCGAGCAGTCTCTTGCTGTGTACACACCGAGCAGTCTTTTGCTATGTACATACCGAGCAGTCTTTTGCTATGTACATACCGAGCAGTCTCTTGCTGTGTACATACCGAGCAGTCTCTTGTTGTGAACATACCGAGCAGTCTCTTGCTGTGTACATACCGAGCAGTCTCTTGCTGTGTACATACCAAGCAGTCTCTTGCTGTGAACATACCGAGCAGTCTCTTGCTGTGTACATACCGAGCAGTCTCTTGCTGTGTACATACCGAGCAGTCTCTTGCTGTGTACATACCAAGCAGTCTCTTGCTGTGTACATACCGAGCGGTCTCTTGCTGTGTACATACCGAGCAGTCTCTTGCTGTGTACATACGGAGCAGTCTCTTGCTGTGTACATACCGAGCAGTCTTTTGCTGTGTACATACCGAGCAGTCTCTTGCTGTGTACATACCGAGCAGTCTCTTGCTGTGTACATACCGAGTAGTCTCTTGTTGTGTACATACTAATCAGTCTCTTGCTGTGTACATACCGAGCAGTCGCTTGCTGTGTACATACCGAGCAGTCTCTTGCTGTGTACATACCGAGCAGTCTCTTGTTGTGTACATACCGAGCAGTCTCTTGCTGTGTACATACCGAGCAGTCTCTTGCTGTGTACATACCGAGCAATCTCTTGCTGTGTACATACCGAGCAGTCTTTTGATGTGTACATACCGAGCAGTCTCTTGCTGTGTACATACCGAGCAGTCTCTGCTGTGTACATACCGAGCAGTCTCTTGTTGTGTATATACCAAGCAGTCTCTTGCTGTGTACATACCGAGCAGTCTCTTGCTGTGTACATACCGAGCAGTCTCTTGCTGTGTACACACCGAGCAGTCTTTTGCTATGTACATACCGAGCAGTCTCTTGCTGTGTACATACCGAGCAGTCTCTTGTTGTGAACATACCGAGCAGTCTCTTGCTGTGTACATACCAAGCAGTCTCTTGCTGTGAACATACCGAGCAGTCTCTTGCTGTGTATATACCGAGCAGTCTCTTGTTGTGTACATACCGAGCAGTCTCTTGCTGTGTACATACCGATGAGTCTGTTGCTGTGTACATACCGAGCAGTCTCTTGCTGTGTACATACCGAGCAGTCTCTTGCTGTGTACATACCGAGCGGTCTCTTGCTGTGTACATACCGAGCAGTCTCTTGCTGTGTACATACCGAGCAGTCTCTTGCTGTGTACATACCGAGCAGTCTCTTGCTGTGTACATACCGAGCAGTCTCTTGCTGTGTACATACCGAGCAGTCTCTTGCTGTGTACATACCGAGTAGTCTCTTGTTGTGTACATACTAATCAGTCTCTTGCTGTGTACATACCGAGTAGTCTCTTGTTGTGTACATACCGAGCAGTCTCTAGTTGTGTACATACCGAGCAGTCTCTTGTTGTGTACATACCGAGCAGTCGCTTGCTGTGTACATACCGAGCAGTCTCTTGCTGTGTACATACCGAGCAGTCTTTTGCTGTGTACATACCGAGCAGTCTCTTGCTGTGTACATACCGAGCAGTCTCTTGCTGTGTACATACCGAGCAGTCTCTTGCTGTGTACATACCGAGCAGTCCCTTGCTGTGTACATACCGAGCAGTCTCTTGCTGTGTACATACCGAGCAGTCTCTTGCTGTGTACGTACCGAGCGGTCTCTTGCTGTGTACATACCGAGCGGTCTTTTGCTGTGTACATACCGAGCAGTCTCTTGCTGTGTACACACCGAGCAGTTCCTTGATTGTACATACCACAGGCACTCGTCACGAGGTGGGCGGGGCCTATGTCTTGGATGTCACTTGTGATGGACGGCCGTCTTTTCTTATGGTTTATAGTAGTAGTCTTGAGAGCGCACAGGCCCCGCCCACTTTGATCCCGACCCGCTCGTGACGAGTGCCTGTGGTACATACCATAGATGTGTATCTATACATATCTCTGTACATACCGAGTGGCCTCTTTCTGTGTACATACCGAGCAGTCCTTGCTGCCTGTAATGATGAGCATACCGTCGTCGACGTACGTCAGTGCAGTTATGGCCTGCATGTGGGCGTGGAAGACGTTCAGCAGCTTCGGTGTCTTCAGGGACGACTCTGGGTTCGACTCCGGCGGCGGGCGTCGCTTGTGGTACCTGACGCAGCGTTCAAATCCTTCTGAGGCCTGTGGGTCAAAGGCACAGTCCTTCCCGTGTTAAGGATTCTGCTGACCGCTCATCTTTTATAGGAGATGAGGCCATCCTTCCACTTGAACACATACTAATAATAAACAGCCTGGGTGCGTTCTGTGCAGAGTGGGACATTTGTTTCTTTAATAAAGCTACTGGTGGCTTTATGTACAAAAAGAAAAACAAGTCGCGTAAGGCGAAATTACTACATTTAGTCAAGCTGTGGAACTCACAGAATGAAACTGAACGTAGTCCGCCGCTAGTGCAAAAGGCAGTGAAAGTGACGAGCCTGTTTGGCGCGGCAGCGGTTGCGCTGTGCTTCATAGCACGCTTTACTGTACCTCTCTTCGTTTTAACTTTCTGAGCGTGTTTTTAATCCAAACATATCATATCTATATGTTTTTGGAATCAGGAACCGACAAGGAATAAGATGAAATAGTTTTTAAAACGATTTCGGAAATTTAATTTTAATCATAATTTTTATATTTTTAATTTTCAGAGCTTGTTTTTAATCCAAATATAACATATTTATATGTTTTTGGAATCAGAAAATGATGAAGAATAAGATGAACGTAAATTTGGATCGTTTTATAAAAAATGTTTTTTTTTACAATTTTCAGATTTTTAATGACCAAAGTCATTAATTAATTTTTAAGCCACCAAACTGAAATGCAATACCGAAGTCCGGCCTTTGTCGAAGATTGCTTGGCCAAAATTTCAATCAATTTGATTGAAAAATGAGGGTGTGACAGTGCCGCCTCAACTTTTACAAAAAGCCGGATATGACGTCATGAAATACATTTATCGCAAAAAAGAAAAAAACGTCCGGGGATATCATTCCCAGGAACTCTCATGTCAAATTTCATAAAGATCGGTCCAGTAGTTTAGTCTGAATCGCTCTACACACACACACAGACAGACACACACACACACACACACATACACCACGACCCTCGTCTCGATTCCCCCTCTATGTTAAAACAAGTCGCGTAAGGCGAAAATACAACATTTAGTCAAGTAGCTGTCGAACTCACAGAATGAAACTGAACGCAATGCCATTTTTCAGCAAGACCGAATACTCGTAGCATCGTCAGTCCACCGCGCACGGCAAAGGCAGTGAAATTGACAAGAAGAGCGGGGTAGTACTTGCGCTGAGAAGGATAGCACGCTTTTCTGTACCTCTCTTCGTTTTAACTTTCTGAGCGTGTTTTTAATCCAAACATATCATATCTATATGTTTTTGGAATCAGGAACCGACAAGGAATAAGATGAAAGTGTTTTTAAATTGATTTCGAAAATTTAATTTTGATAATAATTTTTATATTTTTAATTTTCAGAGCTTGTTTTTAATCCAAATATAACATATGTATATGTTTTTGGAATCAGAAAATGATGGAGAATAAGATGAACGTAAATTTGGATCGTTTAATACAATTTTGTTTTTTAACAATTTTCAGATTTTTAATGACCAAAATCATTAATTAATTTTTAAGCCACCAAGCTGAAATGCAATACCGAAGTCCGGGCTTCGTCGAAGATTACTTGACCCAAATTTCAATCAATTTGGTTGAAAAATGAGGGCGTGACAGTGCCGCCTCAACTTTCACGAAAAGCCGGATATGACGTCATTAAAGACATTTATTGAAAAAATGGAAAAAAACGTATGGGGATTTCATACTCAGGAACTCTCATGTTAAATTTCATAAAGATCGGTCCAGTAGTTTAGTCTGAATCGCTCTACACACACACACAGACAGACAGACACACACACACACATACACCACGACCCTCGTCTCGATTCCCCCTCTATGTTAAAACATTTAGTCAAAACTTGACTAAATGTAAAAAGACAAAAAAAAGACATGAACGAATTTTAACTCTGCGCGGGAAAAAAGGAGGATGTTGATTGATGGTATAGGTCCACGTGGAGGGAAGGGTGTTTTCCGGTGTGAAACCCCGGCCGGTAGATCTGAGATAATGAGCCGCCGGTAGGGCTGTGCCTTTAAAAACAAAACACTCCAAAGAGAGAGAGAGAGAGAGAGTGAGAGAGAGAGAGAGAGAGAGAGAGAGAGAGAGAGAGAGAGAGAGAGAGAGAGAGAGAGAGAGATGATGATGATGATGATGTAACTTTATTTTTCAAGGATAGAGGTTTAAGGCGACGCCTTTTCTTACAACCGGTCCTTACTTCTAATACAAATGTCTAATAAATGATAAACAATGAGAGAGAAAGAGAGAGAGAGAGAGAGAGAGAGAGAGAGAGAGAGAGAGAGAGAGAGAGAGAGAGAGAGAGAGAGAGACAGACAGACAGACAGAGAGTTGGACATACAAACACACACGCACAGACACAAAACACACTCACACAGACAGGCAGGCAAGCAGACAAGCAGACAAACAGCCAATCAGCCAGACATAGTTCCCTGACATTATCTAACCGCATCTCTAAGGAAAGGTGAGCGGAGGAAGATGAACATTTTAATGAAGCGGTCCCTCCGATCCGCCTTGACTTCCTCGGACACGAGTTTTGCAGCAGGATGGCAAAAAGGGAATAAGTCCCAGACCTTGACATAACCCATAGTGTCCCCCGTCAAGAGGAACTCATTCTGCGTGTCCGTTGTCATCGCCTTGACCGACTCTCCCAACTGCTCCGTGGCCAGGAACTGTCCCTTCAGCCCGCCCTGGCAGTGGACAGTGAGAAAGAAAATTGAACTGAACTAAACTAAACTGAACTGAACTGAACTAAATTTTATTTTACAATGATTAACATTTAAGGCTAGGCCTTTTCTTACAATCTGTAAGAGTGTGAGAGAGAGAGAGAGAGAGAGAGAGAGAGAGAGAGAGAGAGAGAGAGAGAGAGAGAGAGAGAGAGAGAGAGAGAGAGAGAGAGAGAGAGCGCGCAGTACTAATCTCCTCGTCCACTCGTTGGTCAGCTAGTTTATCAGTCAGTTAGTTACTTTGTTTGTTAATTTTTTTGTTAGCGAATCAGTTTGTCAGCCGTGTTGTCAACAACAACAACAACAACAACAACAACAACAACAACAACAACAACAACAACAACAACAACAACAACAACAACAACAACAACAACACGACAGAAAAGTCTCCCGCCTCTAACCTTTGGGTTGAGCGACCAGGCCCTGATCCAGCCCTCAGACCCTGCGGTAATGATATTCGCCGTGTTGAGATCCAGATGCTTGCGTGTCTTCAGATTCAGCAGAATATCCACCGAGCTCTCGTAGGCCCTGAAGTGATTGGCGCTCTCTTGCATGGAGACCTCGTGGCCCTTGAACACGTCAAAGATGAGGTCTGACGCAGACCTCTTCAGCTCCCTCGGTTTGGTAATGATGCGAAGAATCTGCCCTGTGAGGGGGTTGGCAAGCAACACCTTGTCCTCACCGATCCGTATGCCCTTAATGAATGAATGATCTGGAGACAATTTCATCAACATGTTTGTCACTTTACAAGCACACCCATCTGCCCTGTGATGGGGTTGGCAAGCAACACCTTGTCCTCACCACCGATCCGTATGCCCTTCATGATGGAATGATCTGGAGACAATTTCATCAAAATGTTTGTCACTTTACAAGCACACCCATCTGCCCTGTGATGGGGTTGGCAAGCATCACCTTGTCATCGCCAATCCGTATGCACTTCATGATGGAATGATCTGGAGACAATTTCATCAAAATGTTTGTCACTTTACAAGCACACCCATCTGCCCTGTGATGGGGTTGGCAAGCATCACCTTGTCCTCACCACCGATCCGTATGCCCTTCATGATGGAATGATCTGGAGACAATTTCATCAAAATGTTTGTCACTTTACAAGCACACCCATCTGCCCTGTGATGGGGTTGGCAAGCATCACCTTGTCATCGCCGATCCGTATGCCCTTCATGATGGAATGATCTGGAGACAGTTTTATCAAAATGTTTGTCACTTTACAACAACATCCTGTACGCAGATAAATCGATATTTTCTGCAAAATCGAATGGACGGTGAATTTGAAAGTGAAACAAGTTTTTTTCTCCTCAAAATGTTGCTGATCATCTGTTTGCCCTCGCCGATCCGTATGCCCCGCATGACGGAAGGATCTGGAGAGAGTTTCATC
This sequence comes from Littorina saxatilis, assembly GCF_037325665.1. Lineage (NCBI taxonomy): Eukaryota > Metazoa > Mollusca > Gastropoda > Littorinimorpha > Littorinidae > Littorina > Littorina saxatilis. The sequence continues at coordinate 33,172,624 of NC_090246.1, forward strand.
AAAATGTTTGTCATCTGACCCGAACATCTGGTACGCTTTGCAAGATAGAATAAACTGTGAATATGAAAATCCTATGAGGATGACAGTCGCTTGTTCATTTCAATGCTTTTTATTCTCTCAGGTGCCAGGAGATTGGTTCCGAATAACTGTCACTTACTCCATTACACATGTCGTATGCATTTAGAGCGCTTACTTCCCTTTGTTTATCAGATCTATGAAAATCATAATTTCTTTTTTTTAGATGTCTTGCTGGTCCGTTCTTTATGTGCCTCACAGGATAAACAAGTCTGAAAATGTGGAAACCTGGCACATGTTGATCATCATCGTCTTATCATATTTTTCTTGGCCACTATCGTCTTATCTCAAGATCTGGTATGCAAACAAGATGAAACAAACTCCACATCCTAGATTTTAACATGACTGGAATGAGTTTGAAATTGATCATAACAATATCCAGGTGGGGCCTCACTATATGAAGCGTTCGCAGCTTCGTTTCGAAGTTACATGTTACCAGTATTCCTTCTCTTGATACATGCATGAGTAAATCTCAGCCATTCAATAAATTGTACAGTTAGAAACCAAACTAACAATTCTTAGCATATATCAAACAAAAACACAGACATTATCAACACAATTACAATCAAACCTGTCTGTTACGACCACTCAAGGAACCGACCAGAATTGGTCGCAAGAGAGAGGTGGTAGCTATCAAAAGATGAATTATATAAGACTGAAACTCGCCGACGACCCTTCTTGGTCAGTGGGTGCTCGTTGTGGGCAGGTGGTCGTTAGGGTCATAAGGAAGATGATGAGAGGAACGAGGAAAAGAAAAAGAAAGAAGAAGAAAGAAGACGAAAAAGAGGGCGGGAGAGAGGGAAGAGGGCGAAGCGGTGGTAGCTATCAAAAGATGAATTATATAAGACTGAAACTCGCCGACGACCCTTCTTGGTCAGTGGGTGCTCGTTGTGGGCAGGTGGTCGTTAGGGTCATAAGGAAGATGATGAGAGGAACGAGGAAAAGAAAAAGAAAGAAGAAGAAAGAAGACGAAAAAGAGGGCGGGAGAGAGGGAAGAGGGCGAAGCGGTGGAACAAAAGAAGAGACGGAAGAGGAGAAAAAGATTGAGGACGAAGAAGAATCGAGAGGTGGTCGCTACAGCAGGTTCGGCTGTAATAAGACATTTCCATTTTGTCTCACCCTCATTCTCAATGAAGATTTCACTTGTCTCAGGAGATTCAAGCTTTAACAGTTCACTTTCTGTAGGTCCCAGGGTCACTGCATCGACCTCATCCTGCAAAAGGGTCAAGTAGAAACTCATTACTAATTATGATCTGTTGTATTGAGCTAAAACACTGAAAAACAACGCAGTGAAAGGAGGTGAATTAAGTGAAGGATAGGATAAGTGGTAGTAATATTTGTGGCAGTAGTTTATAGTAGCAACTGTAATAGTGGTGGTAGTGGAAGTAATGGTAGTAATAGTTGTGGCAGTAGTTTATAGTGGCAACTGTAATAGTGGTGGTGGTGGAAGTAATGGTAGTAATAAGTAGCTGTATCAGCAAGTTAAGGATGACGAGAGAGACAGAGAATTGTTTCGCGTTGTCACTACAGCTTAATCTAGGATTATCAGAACCTTTCTGAAAAAAGAATGATCAGGCCTTCCAAGCAACAGCCAAGTTCACCCACCTGGGTAGTCATCAAGGGAATGGGAAACATTGCTACCCCTGGGTTGAGCCGACACCTGCCGTGGCCAGTATCACGAGTCAACACTATGATGTCGCCATCGTACGATCCGGTAGCGATGAGGCCTCCTTTCAGAAGAGTCATGCAGTTGACGTCCTCTTTGTGGTAATTCTTGAAGAACTTAAGGTTCTGCTTGGAGCTCTTCTGGTCCAGGTCCAGCAAGAAGATCTGCCTGCACCAGCCCGTGGCAAAAATCACGTTCTGTAGAGTCAAAAAGGGACAAAGGTTTTAGCAGAATGTTAAACTAAAGTGGATTACAACCATTTAAAGACGCCGTCCTTCCGTTATAAACCATGCGGCTTACCATCTTAGATTTTGCCAGGCTTTTACATTGAATAAGACCACCCCTCCACTAAGAAACATACCAGGATTGAAAAACCTGACATATTTTTTTGTATCGAATGGGATTGTTTTATGATTTAATTTTTGTACTGACACTTGTGTCAATCAGCGAAATTAATTCATCCGAAAATCCCACAATGCACAGGCAGCAGTCAGGATTCTGATATATGTTGACACAAAAACCGAAAAGAGAAGATAATTGCTGTGAAATCAGCAAGAAGATCCCCAGCAGCTCTGTTAAATCCTACCCTGTCGACAGCCAGGCCCGACACAAGGTTATTATCAGGCAGCTCGTAGTTTGCCAACAGCACGCCAGACGAGAAGTTCCACAGGTTGACTGTGCCGTCGTTCGCCCCCGTCACGACGCAGCGCTCAGAACCGTCCAAGGTCATGGCCGTGACCTCTAACCTCTTGGTGGCCGATGCCCAGGGAACGTCCTTGAAGTTTGTGCGGGAACTGTAGTGTTGGAACTCCAGCACGTGCCTACCCGTGTGCAGGTCCCACACACTGATAACGGCATTGGCGCAGGCTGTGATGACCTGTGAATCGTGGGACAAAAAAGAGAGCAGGTTTGAAAGTGAAAGGGTGGTAAAAACCACTATCGCAGAAGGGATCCAGAAAAAAATCGGATTTAATACTACTACTACCACTGATAAGCTTAACTAAACAGTGACCCGTGCCCTCCGCGCTTTACATATAACTATGAATAAAAACACACGAATAACATTTTCGTAAGTATGTCTTTACGTCTTACAATCTTCCTCCGATTGACCTATTTAAAGCTTTACTGAAGCACATATAACAAAACTTTCTTATTCCTTTCCCTTCTTCTTTGCCCTTTTGTATACCTCATCAAAAGCGTTGCTCTTGCACATATAACAGAGCTTCACCATTATCTTTACTTATTCTTTCACCCCTTTGCATACCTCATCAAAAGCGTTGCAGCAGCACGTATAACAGAACTTTGCCATTCTCTTTCCTTATTCTTTCATCCCTTTGCATACCTCATCAAAAGCGTTGCTGCAGCACGTATAACAGAACTTTACCATTCTCTTTCCTTGTTCTTTCATCCCTTTGCATACCTCCTCCAGAGCGTTGCTGCAGCACATATATAACAGAACTTTACCATTCTCTTTCCTTATTCTTTCATGTTATATGTTTTTGAAGTCTTATATCGCGCGCGTATCTCCAGACTCGGACTCAAGGCGCAGGGATCTATTTATGCCGTGCGAGATGGAATTTTTACACAATACATCACGCATTCACATCGACCAGCAGATCGCAACCATTTCGGCGCATATCCTACTTTTCACGGCCTATTATTCCAAGTCACACGGGTATTTTGGTGGACATTTTTTATCTATGCCTATACAATTTTGCCAGGAAAGACCCTTTTGTCAATCGTGGGATCTTTAACGTGCACACCCCAAATGTAGTGTACACGAAGGGACCTCGGTTTTTCGTCTCATCACCTAGGTTAGGAAAGGGGGGAGAAAATTGCTAACGCCCAGGGTCGAACTCGCAACCTCTCGCTTCCGAGCGCAAGTGCGTTACAACTCGGCCACCCAGTCCCTTTGCATACCTCCTCGAAAGCGTTGCATCAGCACGTATATTACAGAACTTTGCCATTCTCTTTTCTTATTCTTTCATCCCTTTGCATACCTCATCAAAAGCGTTGCTGCAGCACGTATAACAGAACTTTGCCATTCTCTTTCCTTATTCTTTCATCCCTTTGCATACCTCCTCGAAAGCGTTGCTGCAGCACGTATAACAGAACTTTACCATTCTCTTTCCTTATTCTTTCATCCCTTTGCATACGTCCCCGCAAGCGTTGCTGCAGCACGTATATAACAGAACTTTGCCATTCTCTTTCCTTATTCTTTCATCCCTTTGCATACCTCCTCGAAAGCGTTGCTGCAGCACATATATAACAGAACTTTGCCATTCTCTTTCCTTATTCTTTCATCCCTTTCCATACCTCCTCGAAAGCGTTGCTGCAGCACGTATATAACAGAACTTTGCCATTCTCTTTCCTTATTCTTTCATCCCTTTGCATACCTCCTCGAAAGCGTTGCTGCAGCAAATATATAACAGAACTTTGCCATTCTCTTTCCTTATTCTTTCATCCCTTTGCATACCTAGCGTTGCTGCAGCACATATATAACATAACTTTGCCATTCTCTTTCCTTATTCTTTCATCCCTTTGCATACCTTCTCCAGAGCATTGCTGCAGCACGTATATTACAGAACTTTACCATTCTCTTTCCTTATTCTTTCATCCCTTTGCATACCTCCTCCAGAGCGTTGCTGCAGCATGTATATTACAGAACTTTACCATTCTCTTTCCTTATTCTTTCATCCCTTTGCATACCTCCTCCAGAGCGTTGCTGCAGCCCGTATATTACAGAACTTTACCATTCTCTTTCCTCATTCTTTCATCCCTTTGCATACCTCCTCCAGAGCGCTGCTGCGGCACATATAACAGGACTAGTACCATTCTCTTTCCTTATTCTTTCGCCCCTTTGCATACCTCATCGAAAGTGCTGCTGTAGCATACAGCGACGATGGGGAAGTCGTGAGCGCTGACCTCAGCCATGTCGGGAGGATTCACCCTCTTGATTGTCATGCCGACAGTGAGGGTTCCGACGATTATCTGACACCTTTCGCGGTTGAAGAAGAAGCCCTCGATGGTGTTTGGGCCCATGATGGAGAGGGAGGGCCCGCTGAAGGCCTGGATGACGGAGCCCTCTTTGTAGTCAAAGATCTTGATGGCGTGACTCTTGTCCAAGCTGATGACGTGCTGAGTTTTCAAGTTGAGCACCACGTGGTCAACTGGCGCCAAGTGGCCTCTGTGGACAACGGCAAAGTTGCTCATCAATGATATAATTATAAATATAATTATTTCGTTAAAGACGGTCCTTAATTGAGCCCGAAGTCGACTTCGCGAAGACTACGTGAAGTCTTTTTACATTTAGTCAAGTTTTGACTAAATGTTTTAACGTAGAGGGGGGAATCGAGACGAGGGTTGTGGTGTATGTGTGTGTGTCTGTCTGTCTGTGCGTGTGTGTGTGTAGAGCGATTCAGACCAAACTACTGGACAGATCTTTATGAAATTTGACATGAAAGTTTCTGGGAATGATATCCCCAGATCTTGTTTTCTTTTTTTCAATAAATACTTTTGATGACGTCATATCCGGCTTTTTGTAAAAGTTGAGGCGGCACTGTCACACCCTCATTTTTCAATCAAATTGATTGATAATTTGGCCCAGCAATCTTCGACGAAGGCCGGACTTCGGTATTGCATTTCAGCTTGGTGGCTTAAAAATTAATTAATGACTTTGGTCATTAAAAATCTGAAAATTGTAAAAAAAAAAAAAAAGTTTTAAAACGATCCAAATTTAGGTTCATCTTATTCTTCGTCATTTTCTGATTCCAAAAACATATAAATATGTTATATTCGGATTAAAAACAAGCTCTGAAAATTAAAAATATAAAAATTATTATTAAAATAAAATTTCCTAAATCGATTTAAAAACAATTTCATCTTATTCCTTGTGGGTTCCTGATTCCAAAAACATATAGATATGATATGTTTGGATTAAAAACACGCTCAGAAAGTTAAAAAGAATAGAGATAAAGAAAAGCGTGCTATCCTTCTCAGCGCAACTACTACCCCGCTCTTCTTGTCAATTTCACTGCCTGTGCATCGAGCGGTGGACTGACGATGCTACGAGTATACGCTCTTGCTGTAAAAATGCATTGCGTTCAGTTTCATTCTGTGAGTTCGACAGCTTGACTAAATGTTGTAATTTCGCTTTACGCGACTTGGTTTTTTTTTTTCTCACTAAAACTCAGTGCTAAAGTTCCATGCCGCGAGCTTCTCGAAGTATACTTCGCGTAGTCGACTTCGCCCAGTTGATTTGAGGCTTCACATTCTGTTATCAAGATTAGTCTCAAACGTTATTTCACAAACAACAAGAAAAGCAAACGCTTGCACACGACTCACCTTCGTTACCCCTGCTGAACCCCTTGAGGACGCCCTCACTACCTATGACCCCATCCCCCCAAAAACAACAACAACAAACAAAGAAAACAACAACAGTTTCAGCTTCATAAAATAATGTTAAAGAGAACTCCTTAAGTGACCTGTTTCAATCCATTTACTTATTCAACCCTAAGAATATTTCACATATTGAAACTGGCACAACCCACAACCTCCTCCCCACCACCATCACCAGCCTGCAAGGAATGGCTGGGGTTTGTTCACTGGAGGTCCATTGACTGACTAAGCCATGAATCAATCAGTCATTTTGCACACCAATCAGTCAAGAAAAAACCACCCTTTCCTTCCACCACAGGACTGCCGCAAAATTCAATTCAATTCTTCATTTTCTTGTTTATTTTCCAATGGTCTTACATGAAGAAGAATAACAGGTCTGAGGACACAATAAGAAACAGAAAAGTTCAAAACAACTTGATGGACAGAAAATCAACTTTTTTGATTAACTCCACAGACAATGTCTGTCTTTCCTCTCACACACTCACTAGATTGGCACATTGACTAGAATGGCACTTAAGGGGTTACATTGGCACACTGTAAAAGTATATTAATCTTGACCAGAATGGCACTTCAGGGTTAGATTGGCACATAATTTGATAAAAGAACATTTCATTTCAATTTGACAAGATATCCACATTGAATGTCTGAGTATCTTCTTTCTTTCTCTCTCATTCGCAGACACCACCACCACTTGCCCGTCGCGATATAACCTTCGTGGTTGAAAACGACGTAAAACACAAAATAACAAGAAGGGCAAAGCCCATATGACTCACATGCTTGACCTTGACCTTTACATGACCCTAGCAATGACATCATACACTAAGAACTGCTTTACACATTTTTCCTACCAAAATACATGTGACCTTGACCCAAGGTCAAGGTCATCCAAGGTCATGCAACACAAAGCTGTTAATTCAAGACATAGGAAGTACAATGGTGCTTATTGGCTCTTTCTACCATGAGATATGGTCACTTTTAGTGGTTCACTACCTTATTTTGGTCACATTTCATAAGGGCCAAAGTGACCTTGACCTTGATCATATGTGACCAAATGTGTCTCATGATGAAAGCATAACATGTGCCCCACATAATGTTTAAGTTTGAAACAGTTATCTTCCATAGTTCAGGGTCAAGGTCACTTCAAAATATGTATACAATCCAACTTTGAAGAGCTCCTGTGACCTTGACCTTGAAGCAAGGTAAACCAAACTGGTATCAAAAGATGGGGCTTACTTTGCCCTATATATCATATATAGGTGAGGTATTGAATCTCAAAAACATCAGAGAAAATGGGAAAAATGGGAAAAATAGCTGTTTTTTAGACAACATTTATGGTCCCTGCGACCTTGACCTTGAAGCAAGGTCAAGATGCTATGTATGTTTTTTGGGGCCTTGTCATCATACACCATCTTGCCAAATTTGGTACTGATAGACTGAATAGTGTCCAAGAAATATCCAACGTTAAAGTTTTCCGGACGGACGGGGGGGACGGACGGACGGACGACTCGGGTGAGTACATAGACTCACTTTTGCTTCGCATGTGAGTCAAAAACAGGATAGTGCTTTGGCTTATTGTTGTGAATGATGTGGTGGCAGACATTCACTGACGATTTAACAATTTGCAACTGTGAGCAGGCTGAGGCATTGCAGTAACCCCTCCAACTCCAACTTTCGTCTGCTCGCAAAGTCTTGCGGCGCTCCCAGTCTTGCTGCGAGTCCTTTTGATCACGATTTTTGCCAAAATAAGACGAGCTGACTGACTCTGCTGCTTGTCTGTCGGTCAATTGACGGATTCAGACCCATGTGTGTCGGTCTTTTCCAAATTTAACATGGCAAAAGACCGATGACTGACGCCCTAGCCAATCCCTGCCTCCGCGTGTTCTGTTTACATCGTAGTTGTCTTGAAATATGCGAAAACCGTTCATTTCAGTACTGAACTGATGGTGTCGTTTGCTACATATATACGAGTAGGACAGTCTATTGAATCAGTCGACTTCCAAATGCTGCTTTGTCCAGCTCGAAATCTGTCAGAAAAAAACCCATCTTTTTTTTAGCAGCGGGAAATTTTAGGGTCAAGCATCATTATTTGGTAATGTGGAGACGATAAGCTACATGCCACTAACACCGCAGATGAAAAGAATCTTCGCAAGTCGAAAGAAGAGGCACGACTCTGTGGCACAGGCGCATGAAATCTGTCAGAAAAAAACACTTCTGCTTTTAGCCGTGGAAAATTTAGTGTCAAGCATCATTTGGTAATGTGGAGAAGATAAGCTACATGTCACTTACACAGAGGATGAGAAGAATTTTCTCAAATCAAAAGAAGGGGCACAGCCTCGCTTTGGCAAAGGGCGGAAGAATACGCTCCCTGGAAAAGTTAGCGCACTCCAAGAGTGAGCTAACAGTTTAAAGCGCATTGTCATTAGCCAATCAACTGTTTCACATCAGTCATGTGACACCAGTACTTACTGACAATTATTATTATTATTATTATTATTATCATTATTGTTATATGAACGAAGCTAATTACTTGAGGGTGTTGATGGGCCTGTTGGGCATGAAAATGTTCCACACGCGGACCTGACAGTCCAGGCTCCCCGTGACGACAAGGTGGATGACGTAGTTGAAGTCGAAACAGAGAACAGACGTATAACTCTGGTAGAAGCGGGTCTCTACCTTGCCGCGCCAGTCGGTGTAGCACAGCGATTTGTTGGTGTGGCTGGAGCTACTCGAGAGGAAGGCTCTGGTCTCCGCGATGTAGCGGATTTCGGTCACCCAGTCGTCGTGTACCCCTGGTACTTTGTGTAGATGTACGGAAGGGAACCTATAGAATAGGAATACATGCAGTCAAAGCGGATGGAAATTCAGTCAAAGACGACATTCGAAGTACATAGTATTCTTGTTCTTCTTTGTGGGCTTCAACTACTACGTGTAGAGCTGGATAAAAGAGGGGGGGGGGGGGGGGGGTGGATTCCGGATTCATTCGTCGTGTACACCTGGCAATTTCATTAGTCAGATAGTAGGAAACCCCCCCCCCAAAAAAAAAGACACATAGACTGCTGAATGAAAACGAATGACGGGTTTGATACTGGTTTTCTTCTGATGGAAAACATATCCCATCGTTGTGCACACTTGTCACTTTGTGTACAGGCACATTAGTGGGACCAAGAAGGGAGACAGGCATGATGGCACTTCGAAATTGATGCAGCATCCCTTCGACCACAATCATATCAAGCACAAGCATAATATAATAATGTTTGTTCCTTAATCTGCTTATGATTCTACACATACTACGATAATTGCCGAACATTTACCAACCACCTACAAAACAAGCACTCCAAGATCAAACGGCTGATCAACGAACCAACGTGACTGTCACCATGCAATCAACCAACCAACAACGCTGTCACGATTTAGTGACATGGATTGAGAAAGGAACACTCTGTGGGGTGCCTTTCTCAAATTGTGATGGAAAGCGCCTGTGCTTTTGGGCAACGGGCTGTGTTTGGCTAACAGAGCGTAGCTGAGCACGGGGATTTCGTTTTGCATGGGTTTCACGTGGGTGATTTTGCTGTCTGGGCAAAATCGGCTGTGACTGAACTGGATAATGTGACACGGGGAGTCAGTGATGTTTTCAATGTGTTTTGGGGAAGACTTGCAGGGCCGGACTACCGGGGGGGTTATGGGGGTTGCGCAACCCCCCCCCCCCCAGCCTAAACATGTACCTTACTTATTTAATTTTTTTTTTATTATTGCTTATTTTATGCGGTTTCATGCAAGGAGCGACCATTTTCCTATCTCAGAATATGACCTACCCATCAGCTTCAGGGGGCTTCGCCCCCTGACCCCCACAACGAGGGGGGGGGGGGGGGGGTTCTAGGGTTTCCGGACCCCCCCCCCCAGCCAAAAAATAAAAATATTGAATGAGGCATGCATTTCTTTATTTTACATTGAGTTTCAATTTTTGGGGTATTAATCAGTGACAAAATCTGCTGCCTGAAACTGGTAATGATCATCCTCAGAATGCACCAGATTGCACCATTTTGCATCCTTTTTTCAAAATTTTCCGGGGGGGCATGCCCCCGGACCCCCCTAGCAAGCTAGGCGCTTTGCGCCGTCGGCTCGGCGCTTCGCGCCTTCACACCCATATCTTCACAATATACTTTTGAAAAAAACCCACCATAAAATGAACTGATCCGCCCCTGCCGCCAGGGGGGACATCCCCCTGGGCCACCACTGGCAACCCCCCCCCTCCTCTTCGCCTAGTCCGGCCCTGACTTGAAACGTCCCCACTTTGGCATTGAGCATGATAGGAGTCAGTTGTTTCCTCTTCTTGAGAGTTGGCGGTTTGCCAACACGTGGTGATATATTTTTTTTTTATGTCAACTGCCTGCTCTGCGCGTCCAGGAAGGCTCTTAGGGAGAAGTGACTGCTTTTCGCTGCTTACATGTTTCTGACGACGAGGTTGTCAGGTGTTTTCTTGGCTGAGCGTTGGAGAACTTCGACGCATAAAGTAATTCAGCGCAAGAGGGGTATAGCAAGAAATTCGTCGACGGACGGAAGCTATACCAAAGGAAGCGGATTCGCTTAAAGGAGAGCTACCTGCATAGGCTGTTGAGGTAATAAATCGTTATTTAACGCTGTTGACGAGTCTGTGTTTGTGGAATGAAATACTCTCTGTTGTTCTTTCCAGGTTAATAGCGCATAATTTGCTCTTTGTGACGCTAAAATAATAATCTGTATATGGTTTTTGCAGATATGGAGAGAAGGAAGGAAAATAGCTGATTTGTTGTTTTAAAAGTTCGATTGTGCAGGCCACGTGCTCGATGAAGTGTGTAAAGGTGACATGATTGAAGGTGGAGGGTGAAGGGTTGCGTGGCATGTTTAGTGCACCGATGCTTTTTGTTGCAGCCGGTTTTCCTACTCATCGGTACCTACATATTAGAGCTGTATGCTGTAACCTGGTGTCGCGGAGCTGTATGCTGTAACCTGGTGTCGCGGTGCTGTATGCTGTTGCTGCTGCTGGGATAACCGGTGAGGTCGAGGCCGTCAACGTCTGCAGGGGTCTTCCGGCAGGCAGTGACGTCACCTACACGATACCCGTTGTCTTCAGCAGCTGAGTGAGGCGCCTGATTTCCCCACGATTCCCTGCTTCGTTCCACGCCAGCCGGCACTCCAATCAACGATGCAGTTGTGGGGAAGGACTATTTACGGGTCGCCCACTCCGTAACGAAAAGCTAAGTGCACCATGCCATTGCGCCTTTAACCACCAAGTCACGCGTCTTTAACCACCAAGTCACCTTGTGTATTTGTGATTTTATTTGAGTGGTGACGACGTGGGGTGTGACAACTGCATTTAACCAGCGCTTTTTACAGACAGCTATTATTCCTATCTATACACGGGATCAGCGTGTTATTATCATTTTCTAAACTTTAACTGGCATTTTTGTCAGTGACCTATTTTTACGTTTTGAACGTAAAAACATCTTTTGGAGTGAAGTCTCGAGGGAGGTGGCGAGATAGTATATAAACAGGCGTCTGAAACTTATACTTTTGTTGATTCTATCTATTTGTATGACTGCGAGAGTGGATCGTGGTGTGGTTAGTTAGTTAGCAGTAACTAACCGTTCATAATCACCTTCTGTGATCTGTGAAACGTGACAACGCGACCGACGAACGAAACCAACATTTTGCTCACTTGTGCTTCAGAAGGTCAGCATACACCACCCTGTTGATGATCTCTCGGTTGTCGTCCTTGTCGAAGATGCCTCCCAGGCGCTTGACGTTCAGCTCCAGGGCGTGGATGTCCCCCGCCACGTCCCCCCAGAGGAGCAGCATGAAGGTGCGTGAGTGGAGGTCCGGCCAGTAGTCCATGCACGTGATGCAGTTGTAGATCGACACGATGGTGTACTTCTCTTTTAAACCTGAGAAATAGAGACATAGGGGCATATATCTGATATACCTGAGGAACAGAGACATAGAGGCATATTTGTGATATACCTGAGGAACAGAGACATTGGGGCATATATGTGATATACCATAGGAACAGAGATATAGGGGCATATATCTGATATACCTTAGGAACAGACATAGGGGCATGTATCTGATATACCCGAGGAACAGACATAGAGGCATGTATCTGATATACCCGAGGAACAGAGACATAGGGGCATACATCTGATATACCTTAGGTACAGAGACATAGGGGCATGTATCTGATATATACCTTAGGTACAGAGACATAGTAGTCACCTGGCTGGCTATAGTGGAAAGGTTACTTTTGGTGGTCACATTAGATATTATGTTTTTTGGAAAGTTCGTTTTATTTGCAGCCACAGTTCGGTAAACGACAAATGGCTAAACCCAACCACCTAAGAATGAGAAGCGTTTTTGTAACATGACCAATATTCTGCAAAAATGCAGCCATGACGCAGGGGGTAGGTTACAAAAAACCGTCATGTACCGCTTGACTGCATACGGATATAAGCAAATTATACCTTAAACGAAAGCTAAAGATTTTTGCCATCAGACAGCAAGTAAAATGCCTAATTCGTATACACAGTTTTTTTTTTAACAACATCTGTATAACATGCGGACGACAAAACAGGAAATGCCATTTTCTCAATCGATATGTATAGCTAACTGAACGCCTGGTTGAAACCGCAATCAAAAACATCTTGAAAATTGTTTATTCTCACAGCTAGAATTATTTTACATCAACAATTGTTAATTTACCGAGGAAAACAACAGTCACATAAGATACATAATGGATGATTTTGAATCAACTCCGAAAACCGAACCGGATCGAAGCAAAAAAGAGTTTACACATACACAGGCTTGAAAAAGGATAATTTGGTTCAATCTGTTAGATTTTTACCCATAACGTTAAAGATCAGCCTAATATAAAAGGAAAGTGATCATTGTAAAAGGATTTTGCTATCGCAAAATAATTCAACTTCCGGTTTTACCACATGGCGTCCATAATATTATCAATTTATTACATAGCGTGCATTTGTCAGAAATTATACTAAATGTTAGAAGCGATCTTAAAGTGAAAGTAACGTTTAATAAAAGTATGCGCATTTATTTATTGATTGATATATGACTAAAATAATGGACATGTAATTTAAACGTACAAAACGACATTTTGTACACTACCTCTCTAAAAAAAACGCGACTATGACCGACCGATATGTATGTGTAAATTAGGTCATTGTTAGTGATGAAAACGGGTTTTCTTTAAAAGATAACACGCAAACTGTGAAGTTCAAGCCCATAAATGATTTTAGTACGACTTCTTCAAAACAGGTCTGTTTTTCACTCCACCAGTTTCAGTTTTAATAAAATATATGTATAGCTCTCATTTTCAAAAAAAACTTATCTGCAATTCACTTAACCAAATACACAATGAACCCAGAAGGTATTAGAGTGAGACACTTTACAGTGAAATATGTTATGATTCCCCTTATTTAAAAAAAATATGCATTTTAATTGGCAGACACGATTCACGTCGTTGGTACGTGTCCTCTGGTGAGGCAACCGTTAGCATTTTTTGTCGTAAAAATTGACATTTTTAAACATAAATCATGGACAAAAAACTAATTCTACAAAAAGTGCAGGTTTTCTTGGTATAGTCAGTTAAAGCATCTTAAAATTCAAGAAATTGTGCAATTACGTGTATGTATTTGAAATGGCAGAAAATATTGAATGAAAGTGATTTTTGACTGATTGAAACCCTACCCCCACTAACAAAATGTGCCCTGAGATTAGGGGTGTTAGTTTAAGATGAATGAATAATGGCTATGGTTTTCCCCTAAAGTATTCGAAACCTAAACATATACATAGGCAAGATGTTCTATATTAACACAATTAACTTTTTAAACATATACATATGCTTAGTACACGATACTTCAGGTTTTTCTACCGGATGACTTATACATATAGGGGGTAAACACCTTATCGTAGAAAAAGCTTTATTTTCAAAAAGTGCAAGTAATTATTAAAAATCATACATAATATTTATATATTGGAGTTAATTTTCCTTCGAAAGTCATTTGTTTCAAGTGGCAGACAATGTCAGTTGGAGAGTTACATGTACGTAAAGTGTATAACTGTTGTCTGTGATTAGTGCATTGTGTACACATTGGCACCATTTGATCCTAAATGCTAAACGATGTCGTGATCATACCACAGTTTTAGGATAATTTACATCGCATCGATTACTAAATTGATGGTAGAATTTCACTGATAAATTCTATTTCCGGTAGCGTCAGTGCCGTTATCTGAGATAGTAACGTTTTACATGGTTTCACGTTCAGTGGTGAACGTAACGTGTGGTTTAACAAAATTACTTGCACATACAATAGTGAAGTCTGTCTATGTGTCTTTGTTTGTGTGTTTGTCTATGTCTGTCTGTGTGTTCGTCTGTTTGTCTCTCCCTCTGTCTGTCTATCTCTTTCTCTCTGTGTCTGTGTCTGTCTGTCTGTGTGTCTCTCTCACTCTCTCTCTCTCTCTCTCTCTCTCTCTCTCTCTCTCTCTCTCTCTCTCTCTCTCTCTCTCTCTCTCCGCTGCGAGGTAGGTGCACTTAAAGAGAAAGCAATACAGAAAGAAATGCATTTCTCTACCAAGAATGAAGTTTGTCTGTCTGTGTGTTTGTGTGCGTGTGTTTTTGGTTGCGTAAGTGTTTCTCTATAAGCATCTCTACGTCTTTGTTTGCGTACATAAGTGCGTGCGTGCATGTGTGGGGGTTTCTGTGTCGGTTTGTCTCACTGTGTGTATGTCTGTCATTTTGTCGGTATGTTTGTATGTCTGTGTGTGTGTGTGTGTGTGTGTGTGTGTGTGTGTGTGTGTGTGTGTGTGAGTGAGTGTGTATGTGTGTGCGCGCGCGCGTGTGTGTGTGTGTGTGTGTATGAGTGCGTGCGTGCGTGTGTGTATGTGTGTGTGTGTGAGTGTGTGCGTGTGTGTGTGTGTGATTGCAATTATTCCTCTTTTTTACATTTGGTCAAGTTTTGACTAAATGTTTTAACGTAGAGCGGGGAATCGAGACGAGGGTCGTGGTGTATGTGCGTGTCTGTGTCTGTGTGTGTGTAGAGCGATTTAGACCAAACTACTGGACCGATCTTTATGAAATGTTACATGAGAGTTCCTGGGTATGATATTCCCAGACGTTGTTGTTTTTTTGGATAAATGTCTTTGATGACGTCATGTCCGGCTTTTCGTGAAAGTTGAGGCGGCACTGTCACGCTCTCATTTTTCAACCAAATTGGTTGAAATTTTGGTCAAGTAATTTTCGACAAAGCCCAGACTTCGGTATTGCATTTCAGTTTGGTGGCTTAAAAATTAATTGATGACTTTGGTCATTACAAATCTGAAAATTGTAAAATAAATTTTTTTTTGTTTTATAAAACGATCCAAATTTACGTTCATCGTATTGTCCATCATTTTCTGATTCCAAAAACATATAAATATGTTATATTTGGATTAAAAACAAGCTCTAAAAATTAAACATTTAAAAATTATTATCAAAATTAAATTTTCGAAATCAATTTAAAAACACTTTCATCTTATTCCTTGTCGGTTCCTGATTCCAAAAACATATAGATATGATATGTTTGGATTAAAAACACGCTCAGAAAGTTAAAACGAAGAGAGGTACAGAAAAGCGTGCTATCCTTCTCAGCGCAACTACCACCCCGCTCTTCTTGTCAATTTCACAAAAACAAACAGATAATGACGTCATTTGAAGTGGCACAAACGTGTAGATGAATGCCTTCCCTTTCGAATGATTTACAGTTATATAATTTCTGTCAAGCGGTTTAAGTTTTATGTCCGTTTTATGAACCCAACCCTCAAAACAAGAATAGTAACGCCAAAGAAGGAAAACATACACACAAACCAACGTTTTTCTCACCGGTGGTTTGGAATATTGCCCCAAAACTTTCGATTTAGTGTTGTGGTGTTAAAATCTATCAGAAAAAAGTGTTTGCTAACGTGACGCCAAAAAGTAACCAAAACGGTCCTTAGCCGACTGATTATAGGGGCATATATCTAATATAACCGAGGAGTAGAGACATAGGGGCATATATCTGATATACATGAGGAACAGAGATTTAGGGGCATATATCTGATATACCTTAGGAACTGCAGTATAGCGAAGCGTATACAATTTAGTAGGTAGGGTTCCTCCCATTACAATTTGTGCATAAAAACAATACTAGAAGATCTAACGCTCTATGGAAGCCGCTCTCCAGTACTAATATATCATTCATCATTTTAATTGGGGCGGTTGTGGGATGGGGTGTGTGAGAGTGCTAGGGGCTTGCTTTGAAATAATACATTATGACGGTGATCAATCGAGCATTCTGAACAACCAAAGATTACAAACGTCTGTTATGAAACCAAGTTTGAACGGTTACTTCGCCAAAACGTATGAGAAAACGCCATTTACAGCCTAACTACCATGTTATGCACCCTGCAATTTTCGTGGGAACGCTAAAACACATCCACAAAATGCTCCGTCATAAATTGCAAACATCAACTTTTTTTTCAAATTCGACCCCTCATGCAACAGGATATACCCACGCACCCCTGGATCCCAGTTCATATATGGTGATCGTCCGGTCCGTGGAGGTGACTGCTATCATGGTGGAAGGGTGGAGCACCACCAGGTCGATGAATAACATAGCTTTGAGCACCCCCTTATTGCTGCCTATGAAATAGGAGTTCAAGAGGGTGAGGTTGATTGACCACATGGTCAGCGAGCCTTCGCGTCCAAGCATGAGGTACCGACCGCTGTTGTGGTTGATCTTCGTGGCATACAGGGGCAGTCGAGGAATGAAGCGGATGGCTATGATTTCGTCTCGTTGTCTGTGAAGAGGAATAGACAATCAGTCACACACACACACACACGCGCGCGCGCACGCACGCACGCACGCACGCACGCACGCACGCACGCACACACACACACACACACACACACACACACACACCCTGTCTCATAAATAAATTCACATTCTCCTTGCGAGCAAACAGACAGGCAGAGCCACCAGCTGACCAGCCACGCAATAACTCTGGGTGTGTGTAACCGTGTCTGCACGTCAAGGGAGATGTGTTAGGGAGGCCCACAGAGAAAATCCAAAATGGCGGCCACAGCCGTGATTTATTTTTACTTTTCTCTGAAGATTTAAAAGGCTAAATAAATATTTTGAAAACGTCAAACAACTTGCAAGGGTTTCTCCAGTTGTTGTTCTTTTGAATGATTGTTGGTATGTGAACGTGCTGTTTTTGGTTCATGAGTAAAACAAGTCCCGAACTTGCCCCAAAACGCTATCTCCCGCTACAGGGAAAAAGCTATTTTGACGTCGCGGCAAGCGAAACACTCGAAATCGTCACCCAAGTTCCAAGAGCGCGCGAAGAAAAACTATTTAAAGTACAATACTGAAATTTAGTGTGGCATAAGATCAACCCTTTGTTATGATGTATGTGAAAGAGCGACTTATCAAAATGTTATTAACGTCTTGAAAAAGGGTGGGTTCTGAACACAGTGTTTTACTTTTTACACAGATGTTTCTGGAAATCGCTCTTTTCTGTCAATAATTTTAAAAGGCCAATCTACCAGGACAATGTCTTATCTAATCAATGTGTTCATTACTTTAACCGGGCCAACCGATTGAAGTGAAGCAATATTTCAACTTTTGCGCCGTCCAAGGCCAAATCGCGTATGTTCTGAGATCTCGCAAGAAAAAAGTATTAGACGCAGTTTAATTACATTTTGCATACCATCAGATCAATCCTTTGTAATTATGTATTCCGCAGAGCGACTCATAATTATTATTACTATGTTGTGAATATAGTTGATTCTGAACACAGTGTTTTTGTTTTGACACAGGCGTTTTTGGAAATCGCTCTTTTCTCTCATTAATCTTAAAAGGCTAATCTACAAGAAGAACATCATTTCTCATCAATACGGGCTATACTTTGACCGGGCCAATCGATTGAAGTGAAGCGATTATCCAACGGCTGCGCCGCCGAAGGCTGAATCTAGTCATTTACAGAGTGATACAACTATTTGCATGACGTCGCGGCAAGCTGAAACACTCCAAATTATCGCCCCAGTTCCAAAGACTCGCAAAGGAAAGATATATGCTAACCAGATTCATGAAATTTTGCGTGCGATACAATCAATTTTCTGTTATTATAATTATGTTCAAAGGAGCAACTTACAAAATATATCATTACGTCGATGAAAGGGTTTATTCTGAACACAGTGTTTTCTTTTAAACACATGCGTTTTAGGAAGTCGCTCGATCTTTCTTCTCAGTGATCTCAAGAGATACATCTACCACTAAGTTTAGTACATTTTTTCTCATCAGTATGTGCTTTGGCTTGACCTTGACAAGCGATTGAAGTGAAAAAAACCCAAAGCTGATCAACTCTCGCAGTCATACAAAAGCTGAATCAGTTTGTTACGCAGTGTTCAGTATCAGAGTATGCACAGTGAAAAACTTGACGTCGCGACAAGCCGAAATTCGAAATTATCGCCTATTTTCCTCGAGCTCGCAAAGAAACTTGAACTTATTTTGAACAGAAAATATATTGTGTAGTGAAAGATCTCTGCAAAAGATCTATCCAGAAGTCTGTTCTCATCCTGATGTAGATTTGTTGGACTTCGCCTAGCGATTAAATTAAAACGCTTTTCAACTGTTTCGTCACCGCCGAAGGCTGAATCTAGGCATGCCGTGAAATGTCACAGGAAAATATATATGTTATAATTTTAGGTTTGTCAACTCCCCACCAAAGTTAGATCAACGAATTAGCAACATCTTTTACGAGCCTTCCAGCTGTGGTAATGATTTTTTTTCTCCGCGACGCGGCCTTGAATAGATCCATCAGTTATAGTGAACAGATCTAACAAGAACAGCAATTTTGCTTACATGACTCGCCTTCGCCACAAGTATTACAGGGCCGGACTACCGGGGGGGTTATGGGGATTGCGCAACCCCCCCCCCCCCCCCTAGCCTAAACATGTAGGCTACCTCACTTATTTAAAACAATTTTTATTATTGTTTATTTTATGCCGTTTCATGCAAGGAGCAACCATTTTCCTATCTCAGAATATGACCTACCCATCAGCTTCAGGGGGCTTCCCCCTGACCCCCACAACTTGAGGGGCTCTGCCCCTTGACCCCGCCATGGGGAACATCCCCCTGAACCACCATTGGCAACCCCCCCCCCCCCCCCCCCCCTTTCCTCTTAGCCTAGTCCGGCCCTGTATTATTATCAGAAACAGGCTATTCACGACACGCAGGACCCCGTGACCCAGCAAAATTAACAGACCCAAGGAGAAGGTTTGTTGGGGGACAATGAAATTCCGGTTTAAAACACGTGGACAAAACACGTAGCTACCTCACTGCAACATGGATTGCTTCACAGGACCGATCAGCACACAGAAGCCCTTTTCGCAGTAACCTAGCTGTAGATACTCGCTTTGCAAAGTAAATTCTCGGTAAAACGTTCTCTCACAAAACACACACACACACACAAACACACACACACACACAAACTCAAACACATACATTTTGATCCAGAATCACAAAGACAGACACATACACACATGCATACATACTCACGAACACAAACATACACACACACACATGAATACAGACAGACACACGTGCACATGGACACATATGTCTGCGCTCTCATTCCGTTAGTGCGAATTTGTTAATCGCTGTTGCTTCTGTGGCTGCAATATGTGGCTTCCAAGTCAAGCGTGCATCTTGGGTTACTCCAACAAAAGGTAGCGTTTCAACCTTAATCGGAAGGTCGAGGGTTCGAATCCCGGCCGCGGCCGCCTGGTGGGTTACGTGTGGAGATTTTTTCCATCTCCCAGGTTATGTGCAGACCTGCTAATGGCTTATTGTTTAAGACTTCAAAATATTAGCAAAGATCACTTTGACAGTGTTACAAAGGGTTGTTTGGCAAAAGCTCATTCGCACGGAACCGACGTGATGATTTCTTTGAAAAACAGGTGCTATTTGTGGCCAAATGTCTAAGTGATCTTTGCTAAAAAAATGTTTAGTCTTAAACGCTTTGGCGAATAATTCTAATTAAATTGTGTTGTTGAGAAATGAATTTCCTCCAAAAATGTCTTTACCTTGTTAAAAAAATATTCATTTTTACGATTTTCTCAGCATGTTGAAGAGACACGTTTGCCTGCAATCACGACTCGCTTGACCCCTACCCTGTATAACACAATTTATGAACAAGTAAAAGATAAAAACGATTAAATACTATGCATTTGTCGTAGAGCCAGTAAAATATCCTCTACGAATCTGTTTTTCGTTTTGATTTATCTTATCTGGTTCACATTTTACGACAATTTGAAAATGACGAAAAATCACTCGCAACAATGGGCGCGAATGAGTTGCGTTTCTTTCGCCGGGGATTGTACACGCAAGCACAAGACTAAGTGCGCACGGAAAAGATCCTGTAATCCATGTCAGAGTTCGGTGGGTTATAGGAACACGAACATATCCAGCATGCTTCCTCCGAAAGCGGCGTATGGCTGCCTAAATGGCGGGGTAAAAACGGCCATACACGTAAAAACCCACTTGTGCAAAAACATGAGTGAACGTGGGAGTTTTAGCCCATGAACGCAGAAGAAGAAGAGAAGTATGGCGCTGAAGTACTGTATAATTTAGTAATATCTCGATGTCTTTTAGACTATGATCCGCACTGGGTTTTGTAGCACGAATTACCTGATCTGTAGGTACATCTCATTGAATGTGTAATGTCTGTTTAACGATAGCTTTAATACACTTAGTCACCTGGTGTTCTTCTTTGATCGCGATATGTTTGCAGAATTCATTTCTGTGCTACAATTTCGGTCTGTTCTGTTTCATCTTCATGCTTGTGTGTTTATTGATTGTATTGTTATAATGCTGAATTAATTTTCCGACGATTTTTGAAATTTAAAGTGTGACTGATGACTTGAAATGACTTTTATGGCGCTGAATTGTTTATTGTTCTTAATTGCTTCTCATAACTAATGATCTGACTTTTTGGCGCTAAATACCTGATGTTATATTTTAAATGTTTCTTTGTTCTGTTCTGCAATTGTATTTGTTACATTTCATTGATTAGACAATTTCTGTTTTGCTGTGAAAGTGTTTTTTTGAAAATCTGTTGTTTGTGTCATTATTGCATTGCTGGGGATTTTGTCATGCTGGATACCTAACCTTAATTGCACCGCAACAAGGATAACAGATATTGTGTGTGTGGGGGTGTATGAGAGAGAGAGAGAGAGAGAGAGAGAGAGAGAGAGAGAGACAGAGACAGAGACAGAGAGAGAGAGAGAGAGAGAGAGAGATTCACATACACACATAAGCATACATACGTACGTACGTACATATACTGTTCAAAAAAAGAAACGCATAGTTGCTACTTGCCAAATTTGTTTTATTTTTCGAAAAAATTAACAGAAAATCCAATATTTAGATTATTTGTTTGAAATTTGGTATGGACACAGTTGAATGCACACACAGTTCATTTGCATCTTCAAATCAATCAGTCAATCAATACGATTGGGTGCCGAGGCTGTCAAGTCAGTAGGGGGTGTGACTGCCTTGAGCAGCAACAACTGCCCGGCACCTTCTGGGCATGGACTGGATCAGATGCCGGATATCTTGCTGTGGGATGGTGTTCCACTCCTCCTGAAGTGCCTGCAATAGATCGCGGTGATTTGCCGGCGCTTCTTCTCGTCTGCGCACACGTCTGTCCAATTCATCCCAGAGGTGTTCTATCGGGTTCATGTCTGGCGACATGGATGGCCAGGGAAGCACCTGGACATGGTGGTCGGTGAGGAACTGGGTGGTGAGTCGTGCTGTGTGCGGGCGAGCGTTGTCCTGCTGGAATATGGCATCCTGGTCAGCCAGAAGAGGAAGGGCGTGTGGGCGCAGAATTTCCTCCACGTATCGCTGGGCAGTTATGCGCCCTTGGACGTGCACCAGGGTGCTCCTTCCAGCGGTATTGATCGCCCCCCACACCATGACGCCTCCACCACCATGAACGGGTGCCTCATCCACACAGTTGGGCGCGTAACGTTCGTTTACTCTCCGGTAGACCCTCCTCCGACCATCATGTCGCTGGAGCAGGAAGTAGGACTCGTCGCTGAACCACACGTGTCTCCAGTGATTCCGGACGGTCACGCGAAGGTGCTGGTTGCCCCACTGCACTCGGTTCTGGCGATGGCGGCGGGTGAGGACAGCTCCTCTGTGAGGTCTGCGAGCTCTCAAACCAGCTTCATGCAGGCGGTTCCGCACGGTCTGGTCCGATAATCGGTGTGGCCCGGGGAGAGCCTGGACAGAAGATGAGGCCGACAGGAAACGATTCCGGAGGTGGCGGAGCCGTATGAAGCGGTCGTGAGCAGCAGTTGTCGCCCTTGGTCTTCCCGCTCGTGGCAAGTCAGCAACGGAGCCAGTGGCTTGAAACCTGACCCACAGTCTACTGATGGTGCTCTGGGACACGTGGAAGTGCCTGGCGATTGCACTTTGACTTTGGCCTGCTTGTAAACGACCCAATGCAATTTGGCGGTCTTCTCTGCTCAATCGGGCCATCTTTCGTCGCTGAATTGTCGTCTGATTTCTTTGTGGCGAACAATCCGCTTTTATGGGTTTTGGAAGACATGGTGAGAGCTCAATATTCCCCGAGTTTCACGAGATTACACTGAAGCATGACGAGTGGTCATGCCAAATGAGCAATTTTGACATTGTAGCCACTGATAACGCATGCGTCACGTGCAGAGCTCACTTGTGGCAATGGACGAAAGGTCGACGACCAGATAAACATTTTCTGCAGTTTGGTGGATATCCTTGTAGCCATATAACTAAATTAACCAAATATTACAAGCTATGCGTTTCTTTTTTTGAACAGTATACATACATACATACATACACACATAAATACCTGCATACATGGATATGTACACACTTACATACACATAATTTGCTATATAATCGCGGATATACAGGTTAAGGAAGAAACGCACACATTTTCAGTCAGGCAGATTAAAATATAACGCATAACTGCAAACTTGTGCTGTAGTTAGTGTTTTCTTGTTTGGAAGTAAAATTATTATCATTCAATGTGTGGAAATATGCTAAAATGTGAGGTTACAAATGTTTTTAAAGATTGACATTGCGGAACATTAATACATTTTATAGTTTTTATTTTAAATTTATTATTTTTGAAAATATTGATTTTCAAGCTTATGTTGTAAAGTTTTGATTATACGGCATCAAAAGTATGACAGCTAGATTGTACATAAAGAGATCTTCAATTTGATATATCGTATGACATCTTTACCTGTAAAACCACTGAAGATTTGCTTGTTCGCGTTTTTTAAATTTCGTGTGATGACGTCAATATAGCCTAAAATTGCAATCGGCTATAAAACCCTTTTTATTGCATTTATTGGTTCAACTGTGATACATTTGTGGTTGCTGCAATCTCTTTTATAAAATAAAACAGAAAAGGTCATTTCTTTTTGCTTTTTTTAATTTGTCGCCCTGTACATAACTTCCCAGTTGTGAAAAAATCGCATATTTGCCTGACTTTACAGTCCAATACCTCCAAATGTATAATTCTAACAGGCTTCAAACTTTGCACAGCAATTCTATAAGTACTTTTACATTTCAAACCTGAACTATAAGAACATTGCTTAATTTTGAAGCAGTTTACAGCACTCTAAAAATGGCCTTCTGTGGTCTGTTTACGCTTACTGTCAGTGGGCCTCCCTAGATGTGTGCTTAGCTGTATGTGTGTGTGTGTGTGTGTGTGTGTGTGTGTGTGTGTTGTGTGTGTGCGCGCGCGCGTGTGTGTGCGACTGTATGTGCGTGTGTGAGTGTATGTGTGTACGTGTATGTGTGAGTGTGTGTGTATCACTGTATGTATGTGTGTGTGTGTGTGTGTGTGTGTGTGTGTGTGTGTGTGTGTGTGTGTGTGTGTGTGTGTGTGTGTGCTTACTTGGATGTGTGTTCGTGCACGCGTGTTTTTATGCGCGTGCATGTTGTATCTAAACATTGTCCAAGCAGAAAGACAGACGATAAAACGGACACACACACACAAACAAACAAACACACACACACACACACACACACACACACACACACACACACACACATAACAATACAATACAATACAATACAATACAATACAACCAAAAACACATACAATCCCTACTTAATTTGGGTGAAGTGCATTTTGTCCTGAAACAAAGGTTTGATGTCACTCTGCACCATGCTGGCTCGGAGACTGGCGGTGTTGCTCAGGCTGGTGATGTACTGACCCCACGTCATCAACCCCTCATCCTTGGAGTCAACCTGGGAGTAAATCCTGTTCAGCTCGGAGTCTTTCAGACAGAACCCCGCCGTCCTCTTCATGGCTGCCATGAACTCTCGTCGCGTCAGCCCGAGGTCCTCACCGTGCCAGCGTTCGAGGAACTCATCGTGGAGGGCGTTCAGGAGTGTGAAGTCGAAGGCCCCCGTGTTCCTCGAGCGAACGTGTTTCACCACACTATATCGTTGTTCAGGCTCGCTGCTCTTCTGCCGTCGTTCTGAATGAGATGTGTCGTTATGCATTGTGGAGGCTTTTTGTTCGTTTGAAAGATGTCTTGATTCCTGTGAGTTCGTTAGTCGAAAGCTGTCTTTCCTCCTGTATGTTTACTCCTGTGTGCCTGTTTTACTGAGTTTTGCGCAAAACTACGCCCTTCCGTGTGCTTGCTTCTTGAAAGCTGTCATTTTGTGCGCCTCTTAGTGGAAAGCTTTCTTTAATTCTGTGTGCTTGTCAGTTGAAAGATCAGATGCCTTTCCTCCCGTGTGTTTGTGAGTTGAAAGATATCTTCACTTCTGTGTCCTTGTTTAATAGTGCAAAAATGTATTTATTACTCTCGTGCGCTTGTCAACTGAACGGCGTCTTTACCTCTGTGTGCTTGCTAATTTGACGAGGAATTAAAACCTCTGTGCTTTTTGGTTGAAAGCTGTCTTTTCTCCAGCGCGTTTGTTAGTTAAATGATAGTTTTACTTGTGTCTGCTTGGTAAAAATGAATACACTCCTGTGGACTTGTTGGTCAAAATCTGTCTTTTCTCCGGCTCGCTTGTTGGTTTAATTTTACTCCTGCGTGCATGCTTGCTAGTTGAAAGATCTAGTTGAAATATGGCTTCATACTTGTGTGCTTGTTAGTTAAAAGATGTCTTCACTCCCGTGCTAATTTGTGTGTGTGTGGTGAGTCTTGCACGGAACGACGACGACCCAACAAAAGATGTTATATGCTATCCTTGAAATGTTTTTTTGACTCCTGAATTGTCTTGTGCGTGAGAAATCTCGAATGAAGCGACGCCGTGGTAGCTGTAAGGCCTCGATATAGATGTCCTCTGCGAGCCTGAAAGATCTACAGCCCTGATTTTATTGTTACACCTGTCTGGGTCCTATGACCCAAGGCAGTCTTATTCTGTCATCCGACTGCACACATTCGTCTCTGAATGCCTAGTAAAGAACTCCATTTTGATGTACCGAGGAACCTTTCATTCTGGACCGAAAACACCTTTGCTCAGTTCCACCAGCGTCGAAAGAAATTCGGTGCTAATCTTCTTCTACAGAGAGTGGAAGCACTAGATCTACAGATTAAACCTTTTGAAGATTACACCATCTAACTCCTCGCGGTCGCTGAGACCTTCTCAGCAGAAGCACAGAAAGGAACCTAACCTCAGAAACGACACATGACACGGAAGAGGAAGGAAGTTGAGTATGACGTATGCATGATATGACGTCATGACATGCGACTGACCTCTGACCGCGAACCTGAATTCAATGAATACTAAACAGGTCAAAAACTCTTTTCGCTTAAATACCTTTTTCGGGGTTTTGTTTGTGTTTCTTATTCGTGTTTTTGTTTTGTTTTCACTAGCTGTACATGCGTAAACGGAATGTCTTCCTGAAGGCCGATAACAGTGTAAGAGCGGATATATGTTGTACCTGATTTTTTTATCGATTTTAATTAGCCCTGTGAGCAAATGTTTGTGTGTGTGTGTGTGTGCAAATGTATGTGTGTGTGCAAATGTGTGTGTGTGTGTGTGTGTGTGTGTGTGCTGTGTGTGTGCGCGTGTGTGTCACAGTGTGTGTGTGTTGCTTCGTTTTGTTTGTGTAGGTAAACGCAATGTTTAACTGAAAGGTTTCAAACAATCAAGCAAACAAGCAAACAACCAAGCGACCCAAAGACAAGAAATCAAAGAAGAAAAAATATTCCATGCTTTTATTCTGCATTTCAAGCATAATCTAACAGGTCATAGATAGCTAGATCAATCTTGTTTGTTCTACAAGGTGAGCGAATTCTAAAGTGTCACTGCCATACATATTACATATTTATTATCAACATAAATAGACAGGCATAACGGATCTGCAAAATATTAAAGCCACGTTAATAGTAATATATTGCCCTTTCCTGATCGCAAGGATCTACAATTTTCCATTTAGGAAATGGAATCATATTTTACACACTTGTTGACGATCACCGTCTAGTCTTTCAGCAATGCGTTATAAACATGTCCCATATTTTCGTATTCCAACAGCTTGGACCAACATGGTTTCCATCAGCTGCAAATACAGAACATTATGCAATACAAGCGCATACACACAATTTCATCAGTAGGCCTATACAAGGGTGTGTTGAAGAAGAAGAAGGATTCGCATGCTTCATTGTTAATACGCAGGCTGTAGGCCTACCCTACAGTAATATGTTTTATGTTGGTGTGTGTCTCAAAAGCCAAAAGGTTCTCTATTTTCTACCTCTCTTAAAACAGTGCCAGATAATTATAATGGCACAGAACTTCGCTTGTCAGTTCATGAGAAGTTATATCCGTGAATCAAACTTCATCTCCCATGTTCATCTCCCATGTGTGTGTATGTGCCGTGAGAGACTGCTTAGGATTTTTAGATCTGTTTTAGCGCAACTCTAAATTCTTAGTAAATGTGATACGGCTTAGTGTTATTAGTTTTAAGTGCAATCTTTAATTCTTAATAAATGTGATGTATTTTATGTCTGTGATCGCCTGACACTGCAGGGCAATTTTCCTTGTTTTTATGACAGTAAACTTTTGAGTCTTGAGTCTTGAGAACCGGAATGCTGTTGAACAGCTTCAAGACGGTAGCAAACAATGCTCATGAACAACGATGGCTGCATCAGGGTAGAACTCGTATTCACAGATTCATGTATGCTTCCAATAGCTAATTCCGTAATCTCTGCCTCGTGTGATGTGTAATCCTTTTGTAAAACGAACGCTCGTATAGACAATTTCAGTCACACCAAGTGCAAGTTCGCTCTCAAAAAGGAAAGATACTCGTATCAGTGTTTCTATCATATTTCTTTCGAAAGGGCATGTTATAACTGTTAAATCAGTAAGTTGAATGCAGTCGTTGTAAGCTAGTCATCAAAACGCGACTAAATCACAGAGTGGGGGCCAGTGTCACATCCTCCCCCCCCCCCCCCCCCCCCCACACCCCGCCTCCCTTTCCGCCGCCTTTGACTAGACTATACAGGGGGTACTTTAAACAACCGCAAATCCATTTTGGCAGTAACATATTGACTGAATGCGGTAAGATTATTAAGTACACCCGAACAAATATAAAGGTTAACAATCTGGGAATTATCTCAAGTGCAATCACATTCTGGAATTATTACACGCCACACTGTTATTGAAAAAGGTCAAACAGAATCACAGCTACAGTCAAATTACTGCTACGGGCAAAACGTCTACGACATGTGTGTGGGGCATAATTAAATGTTACGAGTAACAACATTCATCCTACAATACTGTTTCTGTTTGTCTCTCTGCAAAACTGTATAGTCTGCATCATGAAAACATCAGGAAAACAAGCATAAAACAAGATTATATCATATCACACAGTATCACACAATATGATATCAGCGGCAACGACAACAATATCACAAACTTTTCTCTTTGTGTGGAGTAAATCAAGCAACGCTCCTCAATGTATAAGTGAATTGGTAAACATGACAACCGATGAGACCAGTGTATGAGCTGTTGGAAAGATCACCAAAACATTAACATATCACCCATGCATATAAACATTTAACAGATTTGGTAAAGTATGCTAAAAAAAAACGTTCAAAAGAAATAGATCACACGTTGACTATCACGAATTCACATCTGTGTATTTTTCGACCCGCCATATAGCAAACAATGTTCATCCTTCTGTATAATCATCTTGCCAAGCTCTGGACGTTCTACCAGCTGTTCTTAGTGACACAAACTTTCAAGTTCTTTACAGACAGACAGACACACACACAGACAGACAGACACACAAACACACACACACACACACACACACACGCACGCGCACACACACACACACACACACACACACACACACACACATACATACACACACACACACACACACACACACACACACACACACACACGCGCGCGCGCGCGCACGCACACACTTCTCATCTTTCTAATCTGTGCTTCCGATGACTGATTTAAACCTCACCTTCAATATGACTCAAGCAAATCCTTCCCTACGAAACACACTTGATCTACTCTTCATTTCAGGGGTGTGTGTGTGCAAGGGGCTGTGGTGTAACAGTTTAACATTGTGCAATCGTCATGCGAAACGTAATGACACTTCTACGGTATAGGCACTAGCTACAATCATCATCGCACAGCAAAATACTGAAGTACATCTGTGTAACTATTGGATTCGGTGTCATCGCGGGTCCATAATAAATAAGAATCGGCGCTGATGATTCGGACCCTTAAAACCTATAACAATCAGGGATCGGCGCTGATGATTCGGACACTCAAAACCTATAACAATCAAGGATCGGCGCTGATGATTCGGACACTCAAAACCTATAACAATCCAGAATCAGTGCTGATGATTCGGACACTCAAAACCTATAACAATCCAGAATCAGTGCTGATGATTCGGACACTTAAAACCTATAACAATCCAGAATCAGTGCTGATGATTCGGACCCTTAAAACCTATAACAATCAAGGATCAGTGCTGATGATTCGGACACTTAAAACCTATAACAATCCGGAATCAGTGCTGATGATTCGGACCCTTAAAACCAAAAACAATCCAGGATCAGTGCTGACGATTCGGACACTCAAAACCTATAACAATCCAGAATCAGTGCTGATGATTCGGACACTCAAAACCTATAACAATCCAGAATCAGTGCTGATGATTCGGACACTTAAAACCTATAACAATCCAGAATCAGTGCTGATGATTCGGACACTCAAAACCTATAACAATCCAGAATCAGTGGTGATGATTCGGACACTTAAAACCTATAACAATCCAGGATCAGTGCTGATGATTCGGACACTTATAACCAATAACAATCAATGATCGGCGCTTATGATTCGGACACTCAAAACCTATAACAACTCAGAATCAGTGCTGATGATTCGGACACTCAAAACCTATAACAATCCAGAATCAGTGCTGATGATTCGGACACTCAAAACCTATAACAACCCAGAATCAGTGCTGATGATTCGGACACTCAAAACCTATAACAATCAAGAATCAGTGCTGATGATTCGGACACTCAAAACCTATAACAATCCAGGATCAGTGCTGATGATTCGGACACTCAAAACCTATAACAATCCAGAATCAGTGCTGATGATTCGGACACTCAAAACCTATAACAATCCAGAATCAGTGCTGATGATTCGGACACTCAAAACCTATACCAACCCAGAATCAGTGCTGATGATTCGGACACTCAAAACCTAAAACAATCCAGGATCAGTGCTGATGATTCGGACACTCAAAACCCATAACAATCAAAGATCGGCGGTTTTGAGTCGGACCCTCAAAAATATAAGAATCCGGAAAGCTTACAGTTTTGACGCTTTTGTTTTACATTCTTGTCACGAGGTTGAAGGATGATTACCCTGAAGACATATTTCACGCATTTGCAGAAAACTGGATTCCAACGAGTGCGCGAACATTTGTGAGTCTGTGTCTGCGCAGTCGTAGAAAGAAGTGACGACAACGCAGATGTGTTCTGGGAAGGGGTTGTAGCATGTTCCGTAGCCATCGGGGACGACTGGGCCGTAACACATGAAAGAATCAGTGGTTGTTGGTACCTGAGAATAGAAAGACAAATATGGGTTTTATGGACCAGAGTTTGGATTATTGCCCTAAACATTCCCTTTGAATCCGTGATGTTAATTCAAGACAGCAGACTTTTGAAAGGCCAAACTTTGCTTGTTTCAGGTACAGCGAAGTCCTCATCTATTTACCCTTAAATGAGGCCTGACTGAAAGAATTCCAACATATGTGCTGTCCTTGAAACTGGAATTTATATTTAAAGTTAAAATCAAATACACGAACAAAGGTGGCGAGTTGGTTTATGCAACAGGGAAGGAGGGTGGAACAAACCAACCAACCGAGCAACCAATCAACCAACAAGTCAGCCAGTCAAACAACCAGTTCATCCACTTTTTATTAAACGATTGCCCAGATAAATTAAGCTACTAACCAACAAGTCAGCCAGCCAATCAACCAACCAATTCAACCACTCATCCACGTCTCCTGGATCTTTTATCCAACTGTACATAATGTGATGTTTGATATTCAAAATTCACTAAGCTACACATGTATAACGACGATGACGATGATGACGATCGACGACGACGACGACGACGACAATTATGTTAATGATTATGTGATGATTATGATGACGATGACGATCGACGATAAAGCTTCAATGGAAGACGATAAAATCAGTTTGGGGTCACCAAATCAAGGTCATACCTGGCTCGTCGACAGTTGGAAGTAGTTGATTCTGGTGAAAGACGGATCGCTGAAAAAAGGGAGAGAATGCAAGACGCCCAGTTCAGCGGCTGCCTCCCTTAGACCCAGAAGATGACAGTCGATGCCCTTGCCTAAAACTGTCTGTAACACAGGAGATTTTGAACGTGTTACGAGAAAAAAAAAATGACCACAAAATCAAATTTTAATTGCATGCTGATTGCCAACAAAACACAACGAGAAATATGCCGCAATATTCCACCAGTTTCATCATTCAGTCCTTGTAAATAACAACAACAACAACAACAACAACGACAACAACATTCCAAGGATATGATGAATACTAAAACAAGTAAATAGATTGTTTTGTGCCATCATAGTGACTTTATAAAGAGTTCCCGCAAAGCGTAAAGATAACTTATTATTGGTACCCAATTGTTTCTTCCAGACCATCACTTTCAGTCAGACAGGGCCGGACCCAGGGGGGGGGGGGGGGGGGGGAGTTCCAGGGACCCCCACCCCTGGAAAAAGCATGTACCTTGCTTTGAGTGTTTTTGTTTTTTTTCCGCTGATTTGTCCCCCCAAAAAAGGAGGGAACCCCCCCCCCCCTTACAACTCATTTGGTCCGGCCCTGGTCAGATACAATATTATAATACGCTTCCAATTTCACCCCCCTCTCTCTCTCTCTCTCCTCCTCATCCTCCTCTCTCTTCCCTTGTCCCATTTGGCTTTTTTTTTCTTGAAAAGTCTTTTTCAAAATCAGCCGTAGTCTAGAGAACCTACAGGGTTTCTTCCAGATCATCACTATCAGTCTGATACAATACGAATCCAATTTTACACCCCCCTCCACCCCTCCCACCTCCCAGGCTCTATCTTTCCCGCTTTCTCTGATTTCATCTTGTCCTAGTTGGCTCTTTTTCTTACAAAGTCTTCTTCAAAATCAGCCGTAGTCTAGAGAACCTACAGGGAAAGAATACATTTGTTTCAAGACGCCACTTCCACATATGGACATTATAGGCCCCCACTGCCAGTTTGAACAATCCTCTCGTGAGTCTGTCTCTGTCTCTGTTCTTGATAGACCAATTTCGTACAGCGATACATCACAGCCCCGCACTCGTTATTCACTTCAACTCGTGTGACAAGCAAAAAAAAAAAAGTCTCATATTTTCCGGGACAACAGGGAGTCGACCAGACTCGTACAGTGCGGATGGCTGCCCACAGACTCACGCGCAGAGATAGCCAGCACGAAATGGATGGGACACAACTCACGTCTGCGGTGTCGTGGAAGCAGAATTGCTTCCCCTTGATTTCCCAGCATCCCACGCGCCAGGGAACAGAGAAGGCCGTAGCTAGTTATTCCGCTTTGGGTGAATTATAGCGGGTTTTACGAAGAGGCGGCTACGAAAGATGGACTTTTTTGGATGAATCCAGGGGCCCGGAAAAGAGGGAGAGAAGGAACTCTCCTGGGAGGAAGACGGGAAGAGTCACTATCAGTCTTGTGAGCAGAGCAGACGTCAAGGCAGGCGCCATTTGTCATCGGCCATGTTCACTTGTCTGTTTTACTTCCTGCTTTAGTGTGTAGCTTCGCGTCAAACCCCTTGTTGAAGCTTAAAGAGAAAGTTTTTGCTGAAGCTTAAAATCAGACGCATTCATGTTGCGTGTTATTGCCCAGCCCTGTAGGCCAACAACTGGTTTCAGCTAAGAGCGTGACCTTTTTGGTAGACTGAACTCTCTTTTTGTTGGGCAGCTCCTCCTTCTATTGATATCAGGACAAAAAATAAAGCACACCACAGAAGCCATGCGTTTTAATGTTGTGGAAATTATAAAAACGCACGCTGATGTTACCGTTTTACATTTCTTGGCTATTTTTATCGCAAAGAGCAGCAGAACTACTTATTCCTGATTGATTTATAATCAAAGAGGGTGGCTACTTAAAGCATTTCTTGTCGATTAATTACCTTCTTTAGTGTAGTAAAATCTTTCTTCATAGATCTAGTTGTTCGAGCATAATTTATTCACATTGCAGTTCTGGAGGAGACTTCCATTTGTATGTGAAGCCTGAGTTTTGTGAATATATGAGAATCTTACCTCGATTTGGTATTTCTGTTGCCACTCTGCGGCTTCCTTAAACAGGGCATACTTCTCTTCCGTCTGAAAAGTAGAGAGAAATCATCACAAAGTTTTAATTTCCTTCCTCAACTTTGTAAATTCAGTAAGGAGGCGACTGAAAAAAAAATAACAAATCTTTATTCACCATGTCAAAGCATTTCATAAGATCAGTCATTTTTAGTTTTTAGGTTTTTTTTTGTTTTAGACCAGAATCAATCAATCAATCAATATGAGGCTTATATCGCGCGTATTCCGTGGGTACAGTTCTAAGCGCAGGGATTTATTTTTTTATTTTTTTATTTTTATTTTATGCAATTTATATCGCGCACATATTCAAGGCGCAGGGATTTATTTATGCCGTGTGAGATGGAATTATTTTTACACAATACATCACGCATTCACATCGACCAGCAGATCGCAGCCATTTTGGCGCATATCCTACTTTTCACGGCCTATTATTCCAAGTCACACGGGTATGACTTTCTAACTTTCAAAGGAGGACCATTTCTTATTTAACATTGTACTTGCATCATCATGTAGTGGGAATGACAATGTGCGCACTTTTCTCTTCTTGTTTGATGTCACGTTCTATCTGTTCCTGTCTGCATGTCCGTCCACCTCTCCCCTTGCTTTTGTGCCTACCTGTCTGTCTGTCTGTCTGTCTGTCTTTCTTTCTGTCTGACTGTCCTTCTTTCTTTAAGGGTACAGTCTTTGAGAAAACAGTTCTGCATAACTCACCGTAGCTTCCGTTTCTCCTAGCATGGCTTTAACCCATGCCTGTGCAGCTGGAGAGTTGGCACGGATGTTGTCCACTCGACCTTTGCGGAATCTCCGTATGGACGCACTCTCGTAGGTCATCGCCATACAGCCGTGTAACCTGGAATAACATTTTTTTCATTTTCATTGCTGTATTATTCCATTGATGGCAAATTCGGTCCACTTCCTTCGTGCGGAAAACAAGCAGCAACAAGGGGCTCACTACCCAGGTGTATGCGTGTTATCAGTAAACGGACTTTGGGTCATTATGTAAAATGACCCGTGTCTCTCCTGGTCTTGATTCAATCCCGTGACCCAAGGATCACAAGGCCAGTTCTGTATCAACCTAACCACCCACATACATGTATACATACTAAGCGCGTAAGTTACCTAATGTCTACCTCTGCAATTAATTTTGTTTAATATGTTGATGTTATCAAAAACCTCTGTAAATACGTACTTTTTCATGCATGTTATTGTGGATGTGTTTCAGCGTTTCACAATAGCAATAGGGTCCAATATTTAGACTCGAACAAGTATAATGCGACTCGTCTTCGACTCGTCGGCATTATACTTGTCTCGTCTAAAAATTAATATCGGACCCTATTGATACGCTGAAAACTCAATAGCTGTTAATATTACCCTCACGATATCTGCGTGTAGAGGAAATCTTACTTGTAATATGTCAGCTGCAGTGCTAGCTGAATATAGCCGTCTGGGCTGACTCCTTGACTTTTGGGGAAATTTCGGCCGTATTCATCAAAACGTAGAAGGCAGAAATCCAGGTTGTCAATCATTCTGAAAACAATCACTGATAAAATAAACGCAGCAGTGAAAACATATAGTTTTCTGCAGCAAGACGTCCGAGCTGTCAATCAGCCTAAAAACCAAACACACACCAGAAAATCCGTAACAATATTTTGTATACAGGCTTTTCTACAGAGAGAGAGAAAAACAAGTCGCGTAAGGCGAAAATACAATATTTAGTCAAGTAGCTGTCGAACTCACAGAATGAAACTGAACGCAATGCCATTTTTCAGCAAGACCGTATACTCGTAGCATCGTCAGTCTACCGCTCATGGCAAAGGCAGTGAAATTGACAAGAAGAGCGGGGTAGTAGTTGCGCTAAGAAGGATAGCACGCTTTTCTGTACCTCTGTTTGTTTTAACTTTCTGAGCGTGTTTTTAATCTAAACATATCATATGTATATGTTTTTGGAATCAGGAACCGACAAGGAATAAGATGAAAGTGTTTTTAAATTGATTTGGACAATTTAATTTTGATAATAATTTTTATATATTTAATTTTCAGAGCTTGTTTTTAATCCGAATATAACATATTTATATGTTTTTGGAATCAGCAAATGATGGAGAATAAGATAAACGTAAATTTGGATCGTTTTATAAATTTTTATTTTTTTTTACAATTTTCCGATTTTTAATGACCAAAGTCATTAATTAATTTTTAAGCCACCAAGCTGAAATGCAATACCGAACCCCGGGCTTCGTCGAAGATTACTTGACCAAAATTTCAACCAATTTGGTTGAAAAATGAGGGCGTGACAGTGCCGCCTCAACTTTCACGAAAAGCCGGATATGACGTCATCAAAGACATTTATCAAAAAAATGAAAAAAAACGTTCGGGGATTTCATACCCAGGAACTCTCATGTCAAATTTCATAAAGATCGGTCCAGTAGTTTAGTCTGAATCGCTCTACACACACACACACACACACACACGCACAGACACACACACATACACCACACCCTCGTTTCGATTCCCCCTCGATGTTAAAATATTTAGTCAAAACTTGACTAAATATAAAAAGACAAGACAAGACAATGGTTTATTTTCTTATAGGCCATTGGCCCCTGGAAAGGGGGTAATATATATACAGTGAACACTTTTCGTAAAGCTTGCAGCTAGGAAAAACATTATGCAATAAGACGTGTCTAAATCATATTTCACAAAGTAGATTTCGAACAGTTGGAAAGGAATCATTCATGTACGTGCTCATGGAACATTTTTCAGAGAGAGAGAGAGAGAGAGAGAGAGAGAGAGAGAGAGAGAGAGAGAGAGAGACAGACAGACAGACAGACAGACAGACAGACAGACAGACAGACAGACATAAAGACAGAGACGCGCCTTTGTCCTCGTGTTGCAAAATTTACTTCTACGTTGCGCTACATCCCCATCTACTGTTCAATCAACAGCAAAACGTTTAACTCATTCAGCAAAATGTTTATCTATTAACGAATATTCTGTCCATATCTCAAGCCATTATAGAACGAACAGACCTGACAGGAAATGATTGACCTTGAACACTCCTTGAAGTACATGCCCTAGACAGCAGGCTTTCAGAAAATGGCTCGAGGCCAAGTGTGCTAAAAACATGCAAATTTGAAACAATTTTCCCAAGCTTGTTTGCGCATCTGATGGGTCATGTCGGACACCGTGAAGGACTTGGTGAAAATAGTTTTTGCTCTCCTTTTTTTGGACGTAAAAACGACATTGATTTTTGTGTGTCCTGAAGGGCAAGAATTGCTCTCTTTTGCTCTCAGCGCGCACCCCACATGCCCGAGGAGGCGGATAACAGGACAGCGCTCCGCTCAGTTCTTGTCATCTCTTCTTCACCGTCTTCTCTACATCTCTGCTTTGTTTCTTTGCCTCCCCCCCTCCCCCATTTCTTTTTTATGTTTTGTTCGTCACCCCCTCTCTATTTCCCTAGGCGCTTTTGCCTCCCCCAAGTTTTCAAAACAAACCCAACAACAGCATAATTCTTGTCCATTACCCTTGGCGCTGTCGCTCACCATCAGTTTCAAAGAAACTCAAACACCATCACAATCCTTTTTACATTTAGTCAAGTTTTGACTAAATGTTTTAACGTAGAGGGGGGAATCGAGACGAGGGTCGTGGTGTATGTGTGTGTGTGTGTGTGTGTGTGTGTGTGTGTGTGTGTGTGTGTGTGTGTGTGTGTGTGTGTGTATAGAGCGATTCAGATTAAACTACTGGACCGATCTTTATGAAATTTGACATGAGAGTTCCTGGGTATGATATCCCCAGACGTTTTTTTTCATTTTTTCGATAAATGTCTTTGATGACGTCATATCCGGCTTTTTGTAAAAGTTGAGGCGGCACTGTCACACCCTCATTTTTCAATCAAATTGATTGAAATTTTGGCCAAGCAATCTTCGACGAAGCCCGGACTTCGGTATTGCATTTCAGTTTGGTGGCTTACAAATTTATTATTGACTTTGGTCATTAAAAATCTGAAAATTATAAAAAAAACAATTAAATTAAAACGATCCAAATTTACGTTCATCTTATTCTTCATCATTTCTTGATTTCAAAAACATATATATGTTATATTCGGATTAAAAACAAGCTCTGAAAATTAAAAATATAAAAACTATGATCAAAATTAAATTTCCGAAATCGATTTAAAAACAATTTCATCTTATTCCTTGTCAGTTCCTGATTCCAAAAACATATAGATATAATATGTTTGGATTAAAAACACGCTCAGAAAGTTAAAACGAAGAGAGGTACAGAAAAGAGTACTATGCAGCACAGCGAAACCACTACCACGCTAAACAGGCTCGTCAGTTTCACTGCGTTTTGCACGAGCGGCGGACTACTGTCATTGTGAAAAAATGCAGTGCGTTCAGTTTCATTCTGTGAGTTCCACAGCTTGACTAAATGTAGTAATTTCGCCTCAAGCGACTTGTTCATTTCTGTCTGTTAACTATTTGTATGTGTGGAATCGTGATGTTTACATTTAGTCAAGTTTTGACTAAATGTTTTAACATAGAGGTGGGAATCGAGACGAGGGTCGTGGTGTATGTGTGTGTGTCGGTGCGTGTGTGTGTGTGTGTGTGTGTGTGTGTGTGTAGAGCGATTCAGACCAAACTACTAGACCGATCTTTATGAACTTTTACATGAGAGTTCCTGGGAATGATATCCCCGGACACATTTTTCTTTTTTTCGATAAATACGTTTGATGACGTCATATCCGGCTTTTTGTAAAAGTTGAGGCGGCACTGTCACACCCTCATTTTTCAATCAAATTGATTAAAATTTTGGCCAAGCAATCTTCGACGAAGACCAGACTTCGGTATTGCATTTCAGCTTGGTGGCTTAAAAATTTATTAATGACTTTTTATTTTTTTATGAAACGATCCAAATTTACGTTCATCTTATTCTTCATTATTTTCTGATTCCAAAAAACATATAAATATGTTATATTTGAATTAAAAACAAGCTCTGAAAAATTAAATATATAAAAATTATGATCAAAATTAAATTTTCGAAATCAATTTAAAAACACTTTCTTCTTATTCCTTGTCGGTTCCTGATTCCAAAAACATAATAGATATGATATGTTTGGATTAAAAACACACTCAGAAAGTTAAAACAAAGAGAGGTACAGAAAAGCGTGCTATCCTTCTCAGCGCAACTACTACCCCGCTCTTATGTCAATTTCACTGCCTTTGCCATGAGCGGTGGACTGACGATGCTACGAGTATACGGTCTTGCTGAAAAATTGCATTGCGTTCAGTTTCATTCTGTGAGTTCGACAGCTTGACTAAATGTTGTATTTTCGCCTTACGCGACTTGTTTAATGTGAATTTTATTTGTGCTTGTAGAAAGCGCTCTGAGATTGCTATTTGACGTTGCATAGCGCTATTTATCCCATGACCTGCCTCTTTGTCTCTGTTAGCTGAGAGGTGATTATTCTGAATTGTAATTCAATCAAGTTTGCGTTTTAATGAAACAGATCCTGTGATTGGTCAGAATGCCCCAACTCATTAAAAATTACAGGTGACTAATTGTCGATAGCCACTCGCTAAAAAATCCATTAACAACCTGCTGGCGAGGCGCATTGATACAACCTCAACTAGTCTCGGTTAGCTTTGAGGGTCATTTTACAAGTAGGAAATATGAAGTACCAACGAAATACCGAGACCATAAGGTATGCGAAGTGATGACGTCGAATACGTGACGTAAGTTGATGCATGAATTCTTTCGGACTACGTCAGTCAATTCCAAAGATCGCTTTTGTGATGAAAAGAATTTGTTTTGAGTTTGCTGTCCAGAAACCCGTCAAAAAAGATGGGAAAATGTATGTGAAAGAAAACAAAACAGGAGGAGAGTGATACGATAGGAATACAGAGACATATTTCTTGGATCTTGACCCTTGCAGGTAGGTGGACTGAAAGTAGTGTGTGAACAGAACAGAACCAATTCTGTCTGTTTACCATCACATGAAAGCAGGAAAGAGATCGTCGTCAGATTGAATTACAATAACATTAACATGCTTCCATTTGAAACTTCTCGGTCTTCATCGTGGATTGACGCCCTCCCAAAGCCTAATTGAAGCCCTCCGTCGCTTCGCTCCGTCGGGCTTCAATTACCTTTGGTCGGGCGTCAATCCCCGATGAAGACCTCAAAGTTTCAAATGGAAGCATGTTAATGTGTAATTATCCATCACAACCATATGGATAACCCATCACAACCGAGTTTCGATCTCAACTGTCATTGGTCATTGTCTTTGATTTCAGAGTACAATTGAATAATTTATAGAGGTCATCTGCATATTCAGAGTTTACAGATGGACTACTTTTTTCAACATACGACTGAAATATTTTATGGTGTCAAAGTCAATATCACGTATAGGTACAGGCCTACATGTGTCAATATTGAGAAAATAAAGAATACTTCATACGATATGCACATTCAGCATGGATTTAAAGAGCGGAGTCGAGATATTTCGCTGGCTGAAGCGACTGCATGGTCAAAGGCATGTTCACGAGTATCGCGAGTGGGATCAAGGGACGATACTACCTAATTTTTACACAGACAGCCATGTACACAGAACCGTGAGAGAGAGAGAGAGAGAGAGAGAGAGAGAGAGAGAGAGAGAGAGAGAGAGAGAGAGAGAGAGAGAGAGAGAGAGAGAGAGAGAGAGAGAGAGAGAGAGAGAGCAATGGTGCGCAATTCTGGTAAAAATATAAACCCGGTATGCCGAATTGAGTATAACAAAAGCCGATGTCAAATATACACAGGGATATTTTAAAATGACTTTCAAAATGTAAAAGCAGATAGCAGACCTTTTTATAAGCAATATGAATGACTGAATGTCCACATACAAGTCGAATGACGCCGTCCATTACGCTGACAAATGGGAACCAGCTTTGCGCATGAATTCATTGACATGAATTTCGACTGCGGAGGATTTTGGCAAGCTGAAAACAGGCACGGGCAGGTGTTAGTGGAAAAAGTAAGTGTTTTTAATGAACACGTCGGAGTAATGGGATAAATAGCTTACACACCTCGTCCTGAATATCTTGCATATTTTCCCATCTGGTCGATTTTCAGGTATTACCTCGCCAAATCAACCCAGGGAGCCATGCTTTGAAACACGGGTTCCGTGCTGATAACCACACGAGTCCCGGTTTGATAACCACTGGCAATCCAAGATGGCGAGTGAAAGCAACTTTCTGTGTTTTTGAGTTCATTAAATGTTGGGATGAATATGTCAGGTTTGAGGATGCACAGTTCTGTAGGTTCATCTCGGTATTCCACCCCCTCGGCTTTCTGTTGTAAATATTAAGCTGAGTGATCGAATGTGGAAGCTACGTTTGGTCAAAGGTCACAGAAGATTTGCGTCGTGCAGCGAAGGAAAGAATCGCGATCTTGTTTCCGACTCGGTACCTCTTTGTTTTTCATTAGACCTGTCATTCTGCTTGCTCGGCTTTGTTAGATGTTTGCATATCTTGTTGCTATTTTCTTTGCTTTTATTATTGTTTCTTATTTGTGCTTCGTTTATCGATCGATACAACGTCTTGTGCACGGGTCAAAATGTGTGTGTCAGGTGTCGTTTTACTTGAACTTGACGTTCGTGTTTCTCCGAACGTCTGTGTATCGAAACACAGATACACGCACTCCCTGACGCTGTTAGAAGACAAAGCATATCGCTAGGTTTCATTTGTTTTTGATGAATGTATGACCTTTCATGAAGTAGTTTTGTTTTTTGTTTACTTTTGCCAGTTTGCCAGTTCGTTTTTGGAACTTTGCAAAGCAGTGTCGTGTCGTCTGTTTAGGTCTGGGGAAACACCAATGAAAAGAGCCGAAGAATCACCGA
Source organism: Littorina saxatilis (assembly GCF_037325665.1). Lineage (NCBI taxonomy): Eukaryota > Metazoa > Mollusca > Gastropoda > Littorinimorpha > Littorinidae > Littorina > Littorina saxatilis. The sequence continues at coordinate 33,213,627 of NC_090246.1, forward strand.
GCGTTTCTATTGGGTTTGCTTTTGATTATCCATGTATAACCTGCTTCCTGCAACTATGGTAACCGGGGATTTATTGCCTGGGGAACATGAGATTTATTTTCCAGGTGCTTGTGAATGAAAACTCGTGAAAATGATGACAATATTGTTTATGACCTTGTCATTCTTCTTATCAGAACTAGGGCACTCCGTATATTTCCATTATCATGTCCAACTTTCAGCTTTTCCGCACAATCTCCCCCAATTCTTTTGTTGTCTGGTTTTAAAGGTGCCGTCGCCTATATAAACAATCCAAAACAAGACAATAACGGTGCAATTCTGGTCATATGTGTCTGTTGCTTTATTTTCTCCGTTATTTCTCCCCCCTTTTCCCGTCACGACACCTCTTCAAGCCATTCCGCCTCCGCCTCCTCTCTCCTCCTTTGAAGTTTGGTCTCCCCAGGTGATTCGCCTTGCACACGTACATGTCTTCAAATCAAACTCAACAACAGCACAATTCTTGTCCATTACCCTGGGTGCTGTCGCCCACCCCAAGTCTTCAAATCAAACTCAACAACAACACAATCCTTGTCCATTACCCTAGGTGCTGTCGCCCACCCCAAGTCTTCAAATCAAATTCAACAACAACACAATCCTTGTCCATTACCCTAGGTGCTGTCGCCCACCCCAAGTCTTCAAATCAAATTCAACAACAACACAATCCTTGTCCATTACCCTAGGTGCTGTCGCCCACCCCAAGTCTTCAAAACAAACTCAACAACAACACAATCCTTGTCCATTACCCTAGGTGCTGTCGCCCACCCCAAGTCTTCAAATCAAACTCAACAACAACACAATCCTTGTCCATTACCCTAGGTGCTGTCGCCCACCCCAAGTCTTTAAAACAAGCCAAACGCCCGCAAAAATTCTTGCTCATTTTCCTGGGTGCTGTCGACAAACCCAAGTCTTCAAAGCAAACCCAACAACAGCAAAATCCTTGTTCATTTCCCTGGGCGCTGTCGCTCAACCCAAGTCTTCGAAACAAACCCAACAACAGCACAATCCGTATCCATCCTGTCTGCATTGTTACGTCATGTACCCGCCCCGTCTCGTCGCAATACGTCCTCCAACCAATCACTGTCTGCCTTCCCAGACAATCTGTCCTTTTCGTTTGTTGTTTGGTTTCCCCAGGTGCCGTCTACCTCAAGTCTTCAAAAGAACCCACCTATAACACAACCCTTGTCCTTCCTGTTTGTTAATCCACAGCCCGTCACCCCCCCCCCCCCTGCCCCTGCCAATCCAACCCACTCCCACTAAACCTACCCAATCCACCACAATACGTCTTCAAACAAGTCTCTTCCAGGTCTTCCAGACAATCCATTTGTTTTTGGTCTCTCCAGGTGCGGTAGCACCGCCTACTTCAGATCTTAAAAAATATCCAACAACAGCACAATCTTTGTCCTTCCTGTCTGTCGCCTTACCTCCTCCCCCTCCCTCTCCCCTCTCACCCCTACCCCACCCATACCATCACTCTCCCCCTTCTCAAAGACAGACGAAGCATACAGAGCGTTAAGGACGCCCTCGCCCAGGTCCCGAGGGCGTGGGGAGCGGTATGAACAATTACTTTAGATACTTTGCCCCGACTCCCTGCGGGTGTCCCTGGGGAAATTCACCGCTGTTTTCGCTGCCTATTACCCATGCTGCCCGCCCGCCCCGCCAAATCATGGCTGGAATTCTCTAAACGGCTAAGTGGGCTAAATGACAAGTACTTAGAAAGAGAGGGAAACTGGACTGGGGGGGATGGCCGAGCGAAAAAAAGAAGGAAAAAAAGAAGAAAAAAAGAAGCTAAATTGGTTGCCGGCGGGCAGGAAATGCGGTGCTGTGGAGACCTGCCGATAGCTGTCAGCGCCCCGCTTGATTAATTATGCAGCCAGCGCCGGGGAAATAAGCCAATTTGCAGCTTGCTAGGCCGACTGCGAAAATCTCTTTAATCGTTGCGCAGCCTTATTTGATTTCATAGGCGTAGAAAAAGTGTGGTTGTGAGGGCCTTTGATCTCTGGCGCCAGTCCATCACAAGACGGTGTCCATATTTGGTGGCGTGTCTGGAGAGAGAGAGAGAGAGAGAGAGAGAGAGAGAGAGAGAGAGAGAGAGAGAGAGAGAGAGAGATAGAGGTGTTGGTGGGGGGGGGGGGGGAGGGGATGAGAAAAGGGACCCCCCTCCTCCTCCTCCCGGATCGATGGGTGTAATCTTGAGACGGAGCGCGCGTCCTAATTGGATTTGACTTGAATGGCCCCCATAAGACGCTGGGTTACGGGCCTTTATCGACTCTCCGGGCCAAGAAGATGAGAAGTCTGGGGGTAGCGGGACAGAGACGACGAGACAGAGAGGGGAAAGGGAGTAAAAAAAGAGAGAGAGGAACGAGAGAAGGGAAGAAGAGAGAGAACGGGTGAGAGATGAAAGGGCAGAAGTCAGAGCGAGAGAGAGAGGTGGAGAGAGAAGGGGGGGGGTGGGGTAAGAGGAGAGAGAGAGAGAGAGAGAGAGAGAGAGAGAGAGAGAGAGAGAGAGAGAGAGAGAGAGAGAGAGTGAGAGAGGAAAAGGCAAAGCAAAAGATGCCCCTGCACGGACGGAGGGGCTGGGCCGGGTAGAGAGAACTCGGCCAACACCGGGCAAAAAGAGGCAAGCAAGCAAAGGAAGGGGGAAGGAGGAGTGCTTGTCTCTGTTGATATTTAGTGTCCAAATATTGACGCTGGGTATTGGGACTGGGGGAGCCATCTCCGCGGCGGACACGTCCTCTTCTGTCTGCCTGGAGTTGCTTCTTGGTCTCCTTGCGCTTGTCCAGGTCGCTCTTGGGGCCTGTCACCTCTGCCGACCGCACCCAACCTTATTGCCTGCTCCATGCCCGGTCGCTCAAGTACCGCTCTTAAAGAGGACCCTTGGCGTTTGGACGTCTGTATTCCTCGCGGCTCAATCAAGTTGTAGCTAACGTCCTCAACAACCCCCGGAATTGACAGCTCTGCGCGTTGGCCACACTTGGCCAACAAACCGGAGTTTCTTTTTTTCTTCTTTCTTTTTATTCAATTTCTTGCCTCATAAAGGGCCCAGCTTCATTCAGGGTCATGTATCGAGGTGCTGCGGATCTAAATATTGACAGGAGAAACGCCTTGTCCGACGTTAAACAGTGGGAGTGTATTACTTGGGACGTGTCAGCATTTAGCTTTATTCGATTTACGTCGAACTATTTTTTTCGTCTGCGTTTTATTTTTTTTCGGTAATTGTTGACGTCTACCGACAGGGAGATTTAGCTTCGAGGATCTTAGAGTTACCGCTTCAGCTGATTGACGATTTTTTTCTCGTTTGCTGGTCGATTTGATCGTATCGCAATTAAAGAGCCAATTTGAAGGGCGGTTCATCTGACCTAATGTAAATTACCAGAAGGTTGTCATGAATAGTAAAACGACATTGAAGTTACATTGACATTATACAAACTGCTTACAAATAGAAGAAGGGACAAAGTCATAGCCAAAAAGAACAGTGACAAAGTCATAGCCAGTATTATTATATCTATGAGAAAATCATGAGATAAGTAGACACACAGACAGTTGGAAAACAGACAACCAGGAACGCCAGCCAGCCAACCGAACAAGCAGTCAAGCAGTCAGGCAGACAACAATCAAAGGTTAAGTCTCCTCACGCGTTGGTTTCCTCGCAAGCCTTGTCAATGTCAGCATGCGTTTCAGAGGTGATGGTCCAGCTCAGCCTGATTGGTTCAGCCAACTGACGTGTTTCCTGTTGATTGGTTGAATCCGACTTGTGGTTGGATCTAATGTAATTTGGAGTCAGGAGAGGACGGCGAAAAAGCATGCTATTAGTACGAATTAGAGCTGGTTGAACATGCAGATTAAAAGGGGAAGGAGATAGGGGAAGCTTGCTTTGGGAAGAGGTTAGTCACAATATTATCAGCAGTAAACATTGTGTTGGATACATTGATGATGTTTAAGTATTTAAAATTAAAACAAAGACATATATAATGATAATGATAATAATAATGATAATAATAATAACAATGCATAATATTTATATAGCGCATGTATCCAGGGTTTAACCCTGCTCAAAGCGCTGTACAATCAAAATACTACGACAACATAACATTATTTAACGTGCAATCACACACATATCAATGAATAACACATTGCTCTATAAAACATTATCACAAACACACGCACGGGCACACACACGCACTACATAAAACAAATTGCACAATAATACATTATCACAAACGCACGCACGGGCACACACACGCCCTACATAAAACAAATTGCACGATGATACATTATCACAAACACACGCACGGGCACACACACGCACTACATAAAACACATTGCACAATAATACATTATCACAAACACACGCACAGGCACACACACACGCACTACATAAAGAAAATTGCACAATAAAACATTATCACAAACACACGCACAGGCACACACACGCACTACATAAAGAAAATTGCACAATAAAACATTATCACAAACACACGCACAGGCACACACACACGCACTACATAAAGAAAATTGCACAATAAAACATTATCACAAACACACGCACAGGCACACACACACGCACTACATAAAGAAAATTGCACAATAAAACATTATCACAAACACACGCACAGGCACACACACACGCACTACATAAAACAAATTGCACAATGATACATTATCACAAACACACGCACGAGCACACACACGCACTACATAAAACAAATTGCGCAATGATCCATTATCACAAACACACGCACGGGCACACACACGCACTACATAAAACACATTGCACAATGATACATTATCACAAACACACGCACGGGCACACACACGCACTACATAAAACAAATTGCACAATAATTCATTATCAAAAACATACGCACTCACGCACTCACTCATTTCATAGACGAAAGTGTTATCGAGAGTTAAGTTTGAAATGATAACTATGTTCTGTCTATAACCAATGAGACTCACTATTAGAAAAAGGGTTAAAATACACCTACCAACAAACAAACATAACACAATTGATTTATTCTTGGATGCGCATAGCCCTTAAACAAAGAAATATAAATATTTTCACAAATTGATATCCGCAAAACATATCTCCTGTTAGTTCAACAAGACAACGACTTTTTTCATCTAAAGGGGTGGGGGGTGGTTGGTGAGGGAACGGGGCGGTCGTCAAAACTTACACGTATCTGATGGCGTGTTCCATAAATTCTACTGTTGCGATGCCTTCCGCCACCGAGTGTTCGTAGTTCATTCCGTTGTTACCGTCCTCTGATATTATCAGCTGCACACACATCAATAAACATGCTAATTAATCAGATATACGTAATATTGCCTGTACAAGGAATTTTAGCAAAGAAATGCCAGATTTTTGTAGATAATTTATATTTCAACACCAAAAGTCGAAGATAACTAAGGCCGGATAATAAGACCGTCATCGACACACAGATCAGTAGAAATGCTATTTACGCGCAACGATGTTGATACAATCAAATTTAACAAAACTTCAATCCTTCGTGAAAAATTCATGTTAACCAAACAGATTTAAAGACACATTACGATGTACACACGCACGTCCACGTGCATGCATGTCAATATTGAAGACACACAACAACGCAGGCACGCGCACGCATAATGACACGAATACAATATCCTTAACGTATAGTAAAGGCAACCATTGTATACCCTTGTTTGCAACGGTCTCGCATAACCAAATAGGTTAAAGGGACGTAAAAACCTTGTTTGCAATATACTCATTAAAACACAAACTTCGAACTCATGGATTTGATCCCTAGATAAGACTATATACTATAATTGTAATGTGGACGTAGACATTTATGGGAGTGCACACACAACATTTATCGCTGAGCCCATTATAGAGAAAAAGCAACGGGAATCGTATGCTATATTTATAAAGAAGAAAATTGGGCACCCACAATTTGATCTCGAACCAGGCGTTTTAGAAAATAGTAAATCTATTGAACGAAAATTACATCTGAATTGTAATCTGGAAATAAATGTTTTGAGAACGTATAAGAAGAAAAAGAAGAAGCCTCTTTATGGCCCTTCAGGGAAGAAACACCAGGGAAAATCGTTTGTAAAACACGCAGACACATAAAAGCTGCCAGGACAATTCTTAGGAGTCAACGTTCGACAGACGCCACCAACAGGGACACACTTCGCGATGTCCCTAAACGCTCGTAAATCCCTGAATGTAGACAAAGAGATCCCTAGCACGAACTGGCCATTAAAAGCCAAGAATACACAGTTGGCGGGCAGCTTCCAGCAGCGTCGTGGACTCCTACAAGACCATCGAGGTCTCCATATCAAATTAGCTTGGCCCGCAGAGACCTCTAAAATTCTCGGACCACAAGCTTTTTTTTAATTTTTTTTACTGAGACATCAAAATGCGCCGAGACTGCCGTTCCATGGAGGCATTACATGTAACGTCCTCGCGCCGAGCAGCGCCATAACGGAGCTCGTTAGCCGCCGAGACCATTTATCCTGGACCGCCAACTAGCTCTCTCTCCGCTCTTTCTCTCTATTACGAGGTAGTGGCCTCACGCATTTAGGAACGAAGAGAGGTACAGAAAAGCGTGCTATTCTTCTCAGCGCAACTACTACCCCGCTCTTCTTGGCCTTTCGAAATCAGGGGGATGTCATATCCGGTGTCGATTGTAAACATGGACGAAGTTGCCGAGGTAAGTTCTGAAAATGCTAAAATAAACTCAGCTAAAGTGCATATGGAACATGTTTTTCGATGAGTTGTGTTAAGTTTAGTTTGGAGTTTTGGAAAATCCCGTTCATTGTCACCTCCCATTGTCACAAATAACTAGAGCGTGCTTTCTTTTCACTGTCTTTCAAACCGGACGCTAAGCGCCCCTGTGAAAATCGAGCGTCGTAACCTCGAAGGGTCACGTGACGAGTTGGCGGTCCAGGCTATTTGGTCTATGCCGAGACAAACAACTCAGCGAGCGAGGGATGGGAGGGTGGGGGAAGAATGGCTGCCTCAGTTGTATCGTTGATCTATCTTTATTCGCCACTTTGTGAGCGGCGTCAAGATTCATGGGTGTTATTTCCCCCTCGAGAGTGATTACTGACATGAGTGATCAGCCCGAAGTGAAGGAGGGAGAGATTGCAAAGGATTTTCCAGCGAAGCTTCCAGAAGCTTTTGCTCGTCAGCGAAGACTCGCAAGAGTATTGCAGAAAATGACGCTGGAAAAGGATGACTTGTCTTTGGACTGAGTGCGGCTCTTGACCGAAAAGACTTTAACAAGTTCAGTTTTGAAGCCTTGACAAAAGAGGAAGGATAGGAAACATTTACATTGAGTTTTTTTTTCCTGCCAATGGACAGGTAAATTAAAGGAGGGGGCTCTTTGGTAAGGATGATAAGTTGAACCTCACCCTCTTTACGCTATTAGTAGAAAAAAACCATTGCTGTTTTCAAAGGGATTTCAATGAGGAAAAGAGGTTTGGTACACCGTGAATTTGTCCTCAGTGTCAGTTAGACAAGCAAGAGTTTATCTGCATTTTTTTTAACCTAAAAAAGGAAGTTTCTTTATGCGTTAACTATCGTACCTGGTATGCCATTGGTTCTTCTTGCATATATATCCTTGGTAATCATGCAACTTCTTGCACGTACAGCGCGTGATTTTTTCACCTTTCTTTAACTGGCTCTATAATAGAAGATTTTGTTTCAAATTATTTGAGGTTTCTCTTATATTTATTTATTTATGAGGCTTTATTCGTTTTGGTTCTGATTTTACCATAGGATTTCAATAACGTGATCTTGTGGTGAAACATTGTATTGTTTGCGTTACAAACGTCTAAGCAGGGGTGTCTTAACAAAGGAATTCCCTCGATCGGTCATGTTATATACATTTTATTTTATTCCAAAAACATCACACACCCGCACGCACACACACGCACGCACACACACACACACGCACACACGCACGCACGTACGCACGCACATACACAAACACACACACACACACACACACACACTCACTATCTCTCTCTCTCTCACTCTTCATCTCTCTCACGCATGCACGCCGGCGCGGACAAGCGCACACAAAGGGCAATGTATTCACAGCTTTTCACCACCAGCAGGGGCCATAATTCCTGCGGAAGGCGAGATGGGGTCAGTTCCGGCCAGTCTTTATAGCGTTAGACAGAGAGTGACCTCTAGATATCTTCGTAATGATACAAGACTGACCAGTACCACATGAGGACACAGTTTCTCCATTTTATACAGGGGTAACAAGGTCAGAGCAAAATACACAGAAGGGTCCTTTGAAGTTCCACCAGAGCTTCCATCGACCACTTCTGCTCTCTCTCTCTCTCTCTCTCTCTCTCTCTCTCTCTCTCTCTCTCTCTCTTTGGCTCTCTCTGTACTTCAAATCTACGAGTAGCTCCTGAGTAATACGTTTACAAAATGTACCTACGTTCTTGAATATTGATTCACATGCTTTTTTTGTTTGCCATTCGAACGTGCTGACAATGCAGTCCCAAGTTCAGTTGGTTGATTTCTAAAAACGCTCGTCTTTTAATTATTTTAATGATTATTTTAAGTGATAATTGAGATAACAGCGTGTTTTATGTTTTTATTCTTACCGTTATTTTAGAACACTCTGTATACTATAAACTTCTTTGCTCTTGTGCCGGGAACACTTTCTGTCAACACACACACACACACAAACTGACACACACTGACACACACTGACACACAGACACACACACACACACACATACACACACACACACACGCACACACATAAACACACACACACACACACACGTACAAGCACACACACACACACACACACACACACACACACACACACACACACACACACACACTCACAACGTCATACTCTCTCTACCTCTCCGACTCACAATCCTCTCTCTCTCTCCCTTTCTTTCTCTCTCTCTCTCCCCCTCTCTCCCTTTCTTTCTCTCTTTCTCTCTCTCTCTCTCCCTCTCTATCTCTCACTCTTTTTTTCTCTATCTCTCTCCCTCTCTCTCTCTCCCTCTCTATCTCTCCTTTTTCATTCTCTCTCTCTCTCTCTCTCTCTCTCTCTCTCTCTCTCTCTCTCTCTCAAAAACATCGACCTACATGAACCGTCTTGTCGAACCAACGATTGCACGTGTTGGCCGTCGTTCCCTGTCCATGAAGCATTTGACTCCCTCCATCTTGGATATCAGTTTTCGCTTCCGGTGAAAGGGATGACGGGACCGTTGGTTTGTCAAGGGAGAGCACCCAGAGGCAGTTTTCTATTATGTCCAGGTTCTTTGCGTTTTGGTTATCTGCGGATGAAGAAACAATACAAAACAATACCGTTCAGTACAATACAATACAACAAATACATTTCAATACCATGCTATCATACTATACAATACACTACCACGACATGATTAAATGTCGTGTTTCTGACATTGCGTCATTTGATATGTCCGACACTCATGGCCCGAGAGAGAGAGAGAGAGAGAGAGAGAGAGAGAGAGAGAGAGAGAGAGAGAGAGAGAGAGAGAGAGAGAGAGAGAGAGAGAGAGAGAGAGAGAGAGAGAGAGAGAGAGAGAGAGAGAGAGAGAGAGAGAGAGAGAGAGAGAGAGAGAGAGAGAGAGAGAGAAAATTTTATCGTCTTTTTCATGATACATCATGCCAAATTCCGATCCGCCCGCGGGCCTGGAAAAATTAACCTTGCCGCCCCCTAAAAGCTATTCCTGGATCACGAGCTGCCAATCAAATCGTTCAGGGTCACGTGGGCCACATCAATTGTCATGCTAATTTGTTCTTGCGGGATGAAGACCGTCCAAGATGTCTTTGATAAACTGTAATGGTGGCGGAATCTTGTTAGAATCTCGACAAAAAAATTAAACCACGTTGCTTTCTAGCAACATGGAATAATCAATACATTTCATAGATTTTTCTCTCCACGTGGAAAGAAATGGTGTCTGTGTCATTTGTATGCGAGCGAGAAACTAATCATACGTGATGATAAACTTGCGCGGACGTCGAAATGTGAGCTATGAGACTGAACTATAGTAAATGTATATGTTTTTGTGGTCAAAGAGTGCTTTGATACCAGTATAATTATTTCGTTCAGACCTTAGATATATCACCTTACCTGAAAACAAATGAATGTACTGCCTATATTAAAATAACTGAAAAACGGCGAGCAAACGACAAAGAAAGCAGGAATATGGAGGAGAAGCAGGGGGGAGGGGGAGAAGAGAGAGAGAGAGAGACAGACAGACAGACAGACAGACAGACAGACAGACAGACAGACAGACAGACAGACAGAGTATACACTCACATAATCATACATAGACCACCACAACCACCAGAATCCCAAACCTCTCCCTCTCTCTCTTTCTCTTCAAAAGAAAAAATAAATGAAACCTTTGGCCAGCCTTGTCCTGGCTTCAGCCCATTTGGACCGGTTGATGCTGGTGAGAACACCCACTGAAGGATTCCCGACGCTTTCGAATTCTGACTCCACCACTATTTTCGTCAGCTGGGAATACAGCTCGCTCTCGCTCAACTGCACCCCATCGTGTTCAACATCCAGCTTGTAGAACTTGAAACAGAAATGTATTATGATTACATTTACCTGATCATATAGAGGTACCAGACCCCAAAGCCACCAACATAACGTCACGCTCATAAGAAAAATACCTATCTCAGTGTTAGGCATTTCTGCAGTGAAACTTCAAGGGAAGCTACTGGAAGGGTATCTGTCATGTGTTAGAGAGTACAAACTCTCAGACCATCGGAAACCATTGCCACGATAACGTAAGCAAAACTGCCGATCTCGTATCTTGAGTTAGGCACTTTTCTTTATGATACAGGAAGACTTGTTTTGAGAATGTGAAGGTATGCAAAAGCTCTTTGTTGGTTGTTATGCAGTTTTGCTGATTAGAAATGTTGCTGTCAGCTCTTTCTCTCACGTTTATTCAGCTGTCACCGCTCGAGATAGGCAGTTTGCAACTTATAA
>NC_090246.1:33229653-33242153 GCF_037325665.1 Littorina saxatilis
CTCCTTTCTGTTCGTCTAACATAATTCATCCACAGGAGCTTGTATCATAGCGGAGGTCGATTATTATTTACTCCATCCTTACTGTAGTGAATAGTAGTAGTTATGATACGGTAAGGATGGAGGAGTAAATAATAATCGACCGGCGCTATAATACAAGCTCCTGTGGTTCATCTTCGGAAGATGACTGAGCAGTGTCGTGACCTAGTCTGTCCAAGTAGTTTTGTTTACTCAAATGTGTCTGATATAATTTTCTTCTTCCAAAATATACCAACTTTTTTCCAAGGAAAACGATGGAATATGTTAATTAAATGTTATCACAAAGAGAAAAGCACACGAGTAAAATTGTTCAGCCTCTTGTTCGAATGTTGGAAGACACGCTGTACCCAGTAAAACAGAGTAAACCGAGTTTTTCTTTGTGCCAGAATAATGTTTAATTTTGCAGCAGTAGCAAAATTTCCTTCAGACGATTTTTTTAAATGTCAGATAAGACATCCTCTTTCACCTTTCTCCGAAACACGCTCTCTCTTTTTACATTTAGTCAAGTTTTGACTTAATGTTTTAACGTAGAGGGGGGAATCGAGACGAGGGTCGTGGTGTATGTGTGTGTGTGTGTGTCTGTGTGTGTGTGTGTGTGTGTGTGTGTGTGTGTGTGTGTGTGTAGAGCGATTCAGAGAAAACTACTGGACCGATCTTCATGAAACTGGACATAAGAGATCCTGAGTATGGTATCTCCAGAGCTTTGTTTAAAATTTTTTGATAAATAGCTTTGATGACGTCATATCCGGGTTTTCGTGAAAGTTGAGGAGGCACTGTCACGCTCTCATTTTTCAACCAAATTGTTTGAAATTTTGGTCAAGTAATCTTCGACAAAGCCCGGACTTTGGTATTGCATTTCAGCTTGGAGGCTTAAAAATTAATTATTGAGTTTGCTCATTAAAGTTGTCATTAAAATCGATTTTTCGCAAACAGATTTAAAATTGATTGCATCGTACTCTTCATCATATTCTGAATCTAAAAATATATACATATGTCATGTTTACTTTTAAAATGTGATCACGATTAACGAAAATAGATTAATTAGTCTTACGATAAAAATTTAACAAATCGATCCAAAAATGATTTCATCTTATTCTTTATCATTTCCTGATTCCAAAAACATATAGATATGATAGGTTGTACTGAAAACAAGCTCCAAAAGTTAACAAGAATTCAGAAAAGCGCGCTTTTCTGCTTAGCACAATACGCTACCGCGCTATTCTGGCGTGTTAATTTCACTGCGCCGGTTTTGCACGTGGAAGGTGAGCGATTTCCTTCTCGCGGGGATTGACGAAGCTGTACTGTCTTGGTGAAAAACTACAGTGCGTTCAGTTTCATTCCGTGAGTTCGATCGACAGCTTGACTAAATGTAGTAATTTCGCCTTACGCGACTTGTTTCTCTCTCTTTTACTGTCTCTTTTTTTGTTGTTGGGGATGGCTATATATTTCTCCGTCTCCCTTTGAATAACTCATAGACACACACATAGATCACCAAACCGATCACACTTAGCCGCTTTATTCCTCGTCACAGGAAATGTATTCAATCAAAAACCATCAACGCATGCATCGTTGTATAAAAAAAGAAAGCGCTAAATATTGGATCTAACTTCCTCAGCCAGACATTCCAGGAAAGTTTTCGACAAGTGAGAGTAAATATCACAACAACTCTCTTCAGAAAGACATTACGGCAAAGTTTTCGACAAGTGAGAGTAAATATCACAACTCTCTTCAGAAAGACATTACGGCAAACTTTCGGACAAGTGGGAAAAGTGCAGTTGGAACTTTTCTGATGAATGTGGGACATTCCGTCACACAGCGGGTCCTTCGATCACCGGTCGCTTGCAAGGGAGGCACAAGGAATATATCTCTGCCCCCCCCCCCCCCCCGCAGTGGTGTTGTGCACAAGTTAGAGTTCAACTAGGTGGGACCTAAGCACTCGGTCGGATTGGTTGAAATCTCAAACAAATCCCAGTTTCAACCACTCCAACCCAGAGCTTAGTTCTCACCCAGTTGCGATCTTTCTCGTGCATACAAGCCCTGTTCTCTCGCAGACGACCCACACCAGGGAACCGAGCTAGCCCCCCTCATATTTATTTCTCTGCTCTTTTCATGGAAGTTGGGATCCATCTCGTGCACACACGCCCAGTTCTCTCGCAGACGACCCACAACAGGGAACCGAGCTAGCCCCCCTCATATTTCTTTCTCCGCTCTTTTGATTGAAGATTGATCGTCGCCGGTCCATACACACCATGTGTGGCAGAGATGGAGCGTCATCAATAAGCAATGAAGTTTATTTGTTTCCTCGCCTTACAGGAAATAGCTTTCCCTCCCACCTTCAGAAATTGACAGTTTTTTTTCTCTCCCTTGTTGGAGTATTCGGTCGTTTGGCATGGCTGAATTTGTTCTTTCGCAATACAGGAAACTTCTGATGTGAGCATTTTCTCTGGGTTTGTTTTCTTCTTCTTTTTCTTGTTTGGGTAGTTAGTCTTTTGGCATGGCTGGAATTGTTTCCACGCTACACAGGAAACAGTTTACTCCCTCACAGCTTTAGGCGTGGGCGTTTTCCCCGTTTATCTCTTTCTTGCTCGATTATTTAGTCTTTTTGGCATTGCAAAGTTGTTTATTTCGTTTTGCAGGAAATACTTTTACCTGCAAGCGTAAGGCATGTTGACATTTTTTTTCTTTGTTCGGGTATTTGATAGTTTGGCCTGACGAAATTTGTTTCTTTGCGATACAGGAAGTAATTGTCCCTGCCACCTTTGTGTTGTTGTTCGAATATTTGATCTTTTAGCGACGGTTGTATTTACTTTGCAGGATTTAGTTTTCCATCTCAGATTCAGGCATGTGCTCATTTTTTCTTGGTTGAATATTTGGTCGTTTGGCTGATTTTGATCGTTCGCGATGCAGTAAATAGTTTTCCTTCCCACTTTGAGACATTAGGATTCATTTCTTTTTCTTCGGGTATTCGATCGTTTAACAATAGCTGAATTTGTGTTTTCGTGTTACAGAAAATCGTTTCCATCCCAGTTTCAGATATGCGAAGTTGTTTTCTTGTTCGAGCAATTCGTCGTTTTCAGTGGTTGAATGTGTTAACCGATTCGCGTTACGGGAAGTAGCTTCCTTTTCAGCTTCAGACACGTGAGGACGTGTGTCTTGTTCATATAGTAATTTTGTCTTTTGGCATGTCTGAATTTGGGGTCCTGATTTGGCCTATATGGTCGGCTGGACCCAAAAAGCAACAACTAACTAACTAACTAACTAAATGTCTGAATTTGTTTACTCTGCAATAGAAGTAATGCTAACCCCACACAAGTTTAAAACGAAGACTTTTATTTTGCTTGCTTGAGTAGTTCATCAAAGCTAAATTTGTGTATTCCCATTACAGGAAGCAATCCCCGCCCCCTCCCGTATTTGGTCATTCTTTTTAGTAGAATTTGATTTATCGCAGAATATGCAGTATTTTCTCCTACCTCCTATACTCGGGCATATCGGACTTTTTTGTAATTGCTTGAGTATTTTGGTTGTTCGGCGTGTCGAAGTTGTTTATTCACATTACAGAAAAATCTCATTTTCGTCCGTCTGTACACATGCGCGTCTTCTTCAAGTATTTGGTCGTTCGACTTGGCTGAATCTGTTTACTCGCATAACAGGAATATATACGCCCTGTAACCTTCAATCGTGCGTCATTTTCTTCGGGTATTCTGTCCTTTAGCGAGGCTGAATTTGGATTTTTTGACCACTTTACGGGAAGTAGTTCTCCTTCTCCTAACCGCTTCAAACAGGCGGTTTTCGAGTGTGTATTTATGTCCTTTAAATGCTTGGTCAAATATGTCTTGGGTGAATTTGTTTTATCTCGTTACTGAATGCAGACCCCCCCCCTAACCACACCCCTCCCCCGACACCACCCCAGCTCCAGACATGCGCGACTTCTTTTCCTTGAGCGATTAGGTAGTCGTTTGGCATGGCTGAATGTATTTATTCACATTACAGAAAATCTCCAATCTTCAAACCTGCTGGGTTTATTTTTCTTCTTCAATCTGGTCGTTCGTCTTTGCTGAACTTGTTTACTCGCATCACTTGAAGCTGTTCCTCCTGTGGTATGTTGTTTTTGCTTATGTGCATAGTTCTCTAGTGTGACTGCATTCATTTTTATTTAAAGTACACAAAGTAGCCCTCCCCCAGCCTTCTTCAAACATGCGTTTTTTCTGTAAGTATTTAATCGTTCGTCTTCGCTGAATGTGTTTACTTGCAGTATAGAAACTAGATCTGACCCACCCCCTCCCCCAGTCTCATTTTCATACATGTGGGACTCCTCAACCCCCCCACCCCCTTGTTTGAATATCTAATCGTTCAGCGGTGGCTCAATTTGTTTCTTTCCATAACAAGAAATAGCCCCCTCCCCCCCTTCCCTCCCGCCTTCAGACGTGCCCATTTTTCCTTCAAGTAATTGTAATTGTTTGTTCGCCGTCGCCGAGTGTTCTGCTCGTATTTCCTAAGAAATTGTTCGTCCTGTTGGTTTCAAACATGCATTATTTTCTTCGAGTATTTGATACTTTTGCAGAAAGCAGTTTCATTTCTGTCTTAACAAAACCACAAAATCAAAACAAAAACAAAAACAAAACAAAACCGGCATTTACGATAATTTGGTCCTTTAGCGTCGCTGAATTTGTTTATTCGCATTACAGGAAATTGTTCCCATTCCCGCCATCAACATTTTTTTCTTCTTGAGTATCTGGTCGTTTCCCTGCTGTTGATTTGTTTCTTTACGTCAATGGAAATAATTTTCTCGTTCTCCCTGTGAATGCCACATTTTCTCGTCTTGTCATTTCCGTCAAGTGTTTGGCTGTTTAGTGTAGCAGAAGTAGCTTCCTTTCAGAGCTCTCATCGATTGCTGTTTTCTTAGATTTGTTTTATTTGCTTGTTTACGTGATGCATGCAAGGGGAAAAAGGTCTATGTTGCAGCCGCCTTTTTGTGGTTTCCTTTGTGTATGTGTATGTGTGATAATTTGTTAATATTCTTGCATGAAAACATGATTAATGTATTGATTTGTAGTACGCACACGGGTACCTGTATAACCAGGCAACTTAGATGGTATAAATTGCTGATTTTCTCAAGTGTTAGAAAGAATGACTGCGTCTGGATTAAGGGAATGCAGTTTCATACAAACACAGAATGATTCGTTGCAGACGGAGAAGGACTTGAACAGTTTGCGGTTGCCCAATTTGAGAGCTAGCTGGACTTGTAAGTTGGACCCAAAATTCGGCAAAGATTATAAAGAAGAGGGGGGGAAAGGAGAAACTCACACGATTCACAAGATGGATAGCCCTTTCAGCTCAGCTCTTTTATATTTTATGAAATCTAATGTTCAAACCCTGAAGAGAAGAAGGAAAACAAAAATTCCAGATGAAGTTAGTTAGTTAGTTAGCTGTTGCTTTTCGGGTCCAGCGGACCATAATAGGCCAAATCAGGACCCCAATTCCAGATGAAATTTAACAGTATTCTTTGCTAGGGAACACCTAACGTCGAAACTTGAACAAACAAATATAAACATATCCCAAATAGAAAAGTACATGCTCAAAAACGACAACCATTCGCATTGGAGTAATAATGATAATGACCTTGAAAGAGTTTTAAAACGCCCCTTGAAGAATATAAAACATGTCAAGGTCACCTGCAGAAGGATAGACGTTTGAAGAAAAGGTTTTCTGCTTCAAAGAAAATTCAAATTTACCTCAGTATTATGTAAATTATATTGAAATGTTTTCGAGGTACTGGGTGCCCTTTGGATGAGAGCATGGAGGCCACTTTACTGGCTGAGAATTCAGTTTAATATCAATTAGTTCATACATTTGGAAACGTCGGAATGAACGTGAAATGTTACCTGTGTGCATGTAACACGCATCCCAAATACAAATACAAATTTCAATTAGAAATAGTAAAATATCACAACAGAAAACCCACAGACCACAGATGTATTTTTATTTCCTCAAAAAACATCATAGGTACCAAAAACCACCACCAATCCCTCCGTCCCCAGCCTTCAGTCTGTTTAAAGATACATTTCTTCCCATGTTAACCACCAAACATCGGTCCACGTTTTTACACCAGATGCTGCTGTGCATCCTTCAACTAAAACATGGGCCAAAAATGAACAGTCTGGCTGCTTCAAAACTTCGAGTTGTACCGATCTTGTCTTGACGAAAAAATAATTCTTTTATGATTTAAGAAGGTTTGTGTAAGAAACTGTCAATTTATTATTTAGATTTTAAAAGTTAGGTCTAGCGCCAAAACGAGCCGTCCGATTGTCTGACAGACAATCCGGCTGGCCACGCAAAAATAAATTCTTTGAAAATTGCTCGCTCTTTACGGAGGGCACATAGGATGTTCTCAAGCGGTGAGTCAGTGTTTAAACGAAAGGGTGTTTGTACTGTGTGTTAAAGCCTGACAGTGTCTGTGGTGGTTTACGGGAAGCTGAGTGTGCCTTTAAAGACATACAAGTAACAAGGTAAACAAGTCAGCAGGACCTGACGGTGTCAAGCCTAAGGTATTGTCCATCTGTGCTGATCAGCTGTGTAAGATTTTTCACACCATGTTTTCCATGTCTTTGTCTTTGTGCAAAATTCCATCTGCTTGGAAAACTTCTTGTATTGTGCCAGTGCCGAAGAAGCCTAAGGTGTCATGTCTGAATGACTATAGGCCTGTAGCTCTCACTTCTCACATTATGAAAGTTTTTGAAAGACTGGTGTTGACTGTTTTGAAGGTCCAAGTTGCTGCTTTTCAAGATTCTTTGCAGTTTGCATACAGGGCCAAAGTAGGGGTTGATGATGCACTATTGTTTATGTTACATTCTGTGTACACACATCTGGAGAAGAGCTCTGCTTGTGTTAGAGTTATGTTTTTTGATTTTTCTTCTGCCTTTCAGACTATTCAGCCTCATCTTCTGGCTCAGAAGTTACAAAACATGTCTTTGCATCATAGTACAGTGAAATGGATTCTGGATTATTTAGTAGATAGACCACAGTTTGTACGATGGAATGGTACTTTTACATCTGACATGATTAACACTTTCACCGGAGCACCACAAGGAACAGTTTTGTCACCTTTTTTGTTCACCCTGTATACATCTGATTTTAAAGTACAAGGAGAGTCATGTCATCTTCAGAAATTTTCTGACGACTCTGCCGTGGTTGGTAGTATTCTTGATGGTGATGAGAGCTTGTATAGAGAACATATTGATGATTTTGTGTCTTGGTGTGATTCCAACTTTTTAGTATTAAACGCAAGCAAGACGAAGGAAATGATTTTTGATTTTCGCAAAAAGAAAGACACTGTCCATCCTGTAGTCATCAAAGGTGATGCGATTGAGATAGTCAGCGAGTACAAGTATTTAGGTGTAGTTCTAGATAACAAGCTAAGCTGGTTTAATCATGTTGATGCTGTTTTTAAGAAGACGCAGTCAAGATTGTTTTTCCTGCGCAAGCTGAGATCATTTCATGTGTGTAACAAGATGCTGTACATGTTTTATCAGAGTATGGTGTGCAGTGTGATGGTGTTTGCATCAGTGTGTTGGGGAGGGAATGCCACTGCAAGGGACACTGGCAGGCTGAACAGGCTGATAAAGAAAGCGAGTTCTACTGTAGGCCAGAGGCTTGACACCCTTGAAGTCCTTGTTGAAAGAAGGCTTGCCAGTAAGTCCAGAGCTATTCTGTTCGACCTAGGGCATCCCCTCCACGACGCACTGATGGATCTCCGCATCACACGGAACGCTCGGTTTCTCATGCCTAGGTGTCGAACGGAGCGTTTTCGGCGTTCTTTTCTTCCTGCAGCTGTGAGATATTTTAACAGCAACCGAGCCATTGTCCTGGCCACAGACTATCAGTGATGCCTTTTAAATGTACCTCTTAGTGATAGATTTAATATGATTTGATGACTGTTTGAACCTTTGATCATAACTAGTGCTGTGATAATCAATCAATCAATCAATGACGCTTATATCGCGCATATTCCGTGGGTACAGTTCTAGGCGCTCTGCAGTGATGCCGTGTGAGATGAAATTGTATACGGCCAGTAGATTGCAGCCATTTCGGCGCATATTTACCTTTCACGGCCTATTATTCCAAGTCACACGGGTATAGGTAGACAATTATTAACTGTGCCTAAGCAATTTTGCCAGGAAAGACCCTTTTGTCAATCGTGGGATCTTTAACGTGCACACCCAATGTAGTGTACACGGGGGGAGGGTTCGGACACCGAAGAGAGTCTGCACACAAAGTTGACTCTGAAATACATTTCCGCCGAACCTGGGATCGAACTCACGCTGACAGCGGCCAACTGAATACAAATCCAGCGCGCTACCAACTGAGCTATATCCCCTGAAACTAAAAGCCTTGCTACCAACTGAGCTATATCCCCGCCCCATGATAATGAGCTGTTGTGATGGTGTTGACACTATATTTTGCCCAATTGAGTCTAACTACCTGATGGCTAATCTACTGTGATACCTGTGATAACTGACGATGATTACTGTGATTGGTTTTATGTGTTTGGTTGGTCTCTTCTTTTGGTAGTGCAATAGCGTTAATTATGGATTGTTGTTATCATCATTTACATAAAAACTTATCTGTTAATCCAAACAATGATATAATTACTGTGATGTTCTTAACTACACTTTAACATGGAATGTATGTATGTATGTATGTATGTATGTATGTATGTATGTATGTATGTATGTATGTATGTATGTATGTATGTATGTATGTATGTATGTATGTATGTAGGTATGTATGTAGGTATGTATGCATGTGTGTTGGTGTGTCGGTGTGTCAAGTGTGCAAGTAAAAAGGGTATTGTAGTTGTACATTATATTACTTCAGATTTTTTTTTTGTTATCATGGGTTTTATGAATTTTCTTCTCTTATTCTTTTATAATTATTAATTAATGACCTATATGTGCTGATGACCAATTTAATTTCCTTTGTTGGATCAATAAAATGTTATGAGTTATGAGTTGAGTTAAAAAAATTAGTTAACATTTATGTCAACCTGTTGCAAGGCGGATTTATGTTCCGTTTTAATCATCTCTCATCCTTGGTACGTCTTGATATGAAAGCATGAACTCTGACGAAGAAAGTATATCCCTGAGTATACCTCTTTCAGTAACGTAAATGAGATTTTCTTTTACAAGCAAGGCTTTTAGTTTCAGTTAGTGAAAAGCGGCTTATACCATTTACACAATTTACCGAGGAAGAAGAAAAACAAGAAGAAGAAGAAGAAGAAGGAGTAGGGGAACGACAAGAACAAGAATAACGAGGAGAAGAACATCCACCCAAAAAACAAAAAAACAGAAAGAAAGAAAGAAAAAGAAAAGAAAACCCCACCCCGCCTCATGATGACTAGACATCCAAAAATCAACTCGGCACGAGCTTATTTTCTCGCCGACAGCAGCGGAAATGAAAATGGTGAGACGTCACAGAATCGTGTTGTGACTTCAAACATCATTGCAGAGCAAGGCTGCTGGATCAAAGTGGGAACAATTATTGCTGAAGTGGGCAAACATGGGATGATCAAGAGCCACAGAAACAAAGATCAACGACTGCAGTGGAACTGCGTATGGTCAGTATAAATGACATCTTTCTTCAGCTGATAGGATGAGGTATATACGAGTTCTTGAACACGAACAGAATCCATAACAAAAAAACCCGCTTCACACAGCTCAGACACCCCCAAAAATCAATGTCAGCAGATGCAATAAAAATGGTCAACATAAATAAATTCATCCTCAAGCAGACAGGACTAGCTGCAAGTTCTTGAACACCAACAGAATATATGAGAAATTCGGCTGTCGTGTACATTGTATATATTTTTGGCGTATTGTAGCGAAAAATTACTCTTGAGTCACTTTAGACGTCTGGCAGTGTTGTTTTTTTCCCAAGGAAGATAATTTTTCGGAGACAGAGTTGTGCAGCAATTTTAATCACGTGATACATTTTAATTAATGAGATGGCCTCAGACATTTTCTTTCTTTGTAGTTTAATTGTTGGGAAGAGTTTCACTCTCTTGAGACGGACTTGTGTTTAATAGGTTTTATGAGAGTGCTAATACACCCAAGAAAGAAAGACAGTCACAAGTGTTGCTTGTCAGCTGGGACATCTGACGAAGGTATTGAAGAATCAAGGAATTCTGACAACTTTTGAACCTAACACTCTCGCACAGATAGGCGCGATAATTATTTTACAACACAGGTTTTCTCTGAGAGTCAAATGGGATTTCAGCAACACCGTCAAGAGTTCTGTCCGGCCACAGCAGAGACTTGAGACAGCCAGACACCCGCATATCAACTCCGCAAGGTTATTTTCGCGCAGACAGCTGAGGAAATTGGAATGGTGAGACGTCCCGCAAGCCTGTTATGACATCAAACAGTGTCGCAGAGCAAAGCTAGCGGGTCAAACAGCAGCCAGTTATGACTGAATTGGTCAAGGCTGGGATGGTTAAAGTCACAGAAGCGACCTCCGTGCATTGGTGCCAAATAGAGGCATCAGACGTGCCAAAAGATGAAGGTATGGCTGCTACGAGTTCAGGTGGGTTTAATGTGATATTTGATATGGTCGAAGAACCTGATTAATACAGACCTAAATGAGAATTTCCGTTGAACAAATGGTAGAAGCTAGGTGAGCCTGCCCCGTTTTACAAACAAAATCGTTGGCCTTCACACCTAACAAGGGGCGAAGGATCCGTGTGAATTCTGGAATGCCAAGGAAAACATACAAGGATTAACCCAAAAGAGATATCTCCGACATTTTTTCAAAGCATATGATAGTTCTTTGACAGGATCGGAGAGTTCTTACAGCACCGAAAAAAACCCACGGCCTAAACGACAAAGACCACAGACGTCCGGACACCCGCATATCATTAACCCGATCACGGTGTTATTTTTGACAGACGTACGTACCATGATACCCCCAACAGAGATATCAGCGATGTTTTGCGTAGCATGTGACTGGGTTTTTTGACAGCTCTCTGCGAATGTTTATAACATCATAAATGTCCCACGCTAAACGGCAAAGCCCACAGACGTCCGGACACCCGCATATCAAGTCGGCAAGGGGTTATTTTTGCCCCCGACAGCAGAGGAAATTGAAATAGCGACACGTCCGACAAGCTTGTTATGTCTTCAAACACTGATGGAGAACAAAGCTGCTGGATCAAAGTGGGAACAATTAAGGCTGAAGGAGGCAGGGACTGGGGGTTGGCTGATAGTCAAAGACAGCAAAGGTTTCTGCTGCCGCATTAGTTGCAGGGATGATGACCAATTTGGTCGAGGTACGAAACTTGGTTTTATTCCGTAAATACCCAAATTATTTTTGTCTGATGTAGGTAGGTGTGAGATGGCTTGATATAAAGTGAACAAAAGGTCCGAATTTGAACTAAATAAGATTGGTGTGTTACACCAGGCAGTGAATTTGAGACGTTTTAATTGTCTTAAAGAATAGGCTTCCATGGTCTGTAACAAAGCTGCTAGATCAAAGTTGGAAAAATTCAGGCTGAAGTAGGCAGGGACTGGGGGATGGCTGAAAGTCAAAGACAGCAAGGGTTCCTGCTGCTGCATTGGTTTAGTAGGACGTTGACAGTCCGTGCCGGACCGCAGTATGTGGTTTTAGTGACGTAGATGTAAAAAAGTTAGTTTTCTTTCTTAATAAGGTACTTTAAGTGTAAAGTGAATTGATTGTTTGTGATAGGAGTGGCACGGTGTGTCCAAAGTTTCAGCACTTGCACTCAGTAACAAAATGCGAAAGTTTTCTCAAACGAGTTGTGGTTTGTGATACAAAACGGACATAAGATCTGTTGAAAGCTGCAACCTGGGCTATTGAAAAATAAAAACGTTGCCAATGCCAACAGAGAGAATAGAAAAAAGTTCCTTTATTGTTCCACTTCGGCCCATCAAGGGTCTCTATAATCTTTTGTAATGTATGTTTGATGGTGTATGCTTTTGATTAAGCGTTGTTGACTATGAATGTAGATGTAAATGCTTGTATAACTGTGTTTTAATTTTAAATGTGTCAAGCGCAAAGAGCATAATTGTAAAGTTATGATGTTGCGCTATATAAATGCTCATTTATTATTATTATTATTATTATTATTATTATTATTATTATTATTATTATTATTATTATTATTATTATTATTATTATTATTATTATTATTATTATTATTATTATTATTATTATTATTATCTACTTCCTTTTATCTCCGTGTGTGTGTGTGTGTATGTGTGTGTGTGTGTGTGTGTATGTATGTGTGCGTATGTGTGCGTGTGCGTGTGTGTGTGTGTGTGTGTGTGTGCGTGCGTATGCGTGTGTGCGTGCGTATGCGTGTGAAGGTGCGTGCGTGAGTGTGTTTGCGTGCGTGCGTGCGTGTGCGTGTGGGTGCGAGCGTGCGTGCTTGCGTGCGTGCGTTCGTTCGTGCG
>NC_090246.1:33247153-33292153 GCF_037325665.1 Littorina saxatilis
ATTGCCGTGCGTCTGGAATGGTCTTAAATGTCAGATTTAAAACCCTTCCCCTCCCCACCTTTGCTTACAGAAAAGGTTAACTTACTCCTGAATCGTGTGTGTGTGTGTGTGTATGTGTGTGTGTGTGTGTGTGGTGGTATATGTGTGTGTGTGAGAGTGTGTATGTGTGTGTGTGAGTGTGTTTGTGTGTGTATGTGTGTGATTGTGTATGTGTGAGTGTGAGTGTGTATGTGTGAGTGTGTGTGTGTGTGTGTGTGTGTCCGCGCGCGTGTGTATGTGTGTGTGTGCGCGCGCGTGTGTATGTTTATGTGTGTGTGTGTGTGTGTGTGTGTGTGTGTGTGTGGGTGTGTGGGTGTGGGTGTGTACGTGCGTATGTATGTGAATGCGACAATAGCTCTAAATTTGTGAATTTGGTAATGTTTGCCAACCGTGCATTTTTACAATTAGCAGACACATATGTGCACATGCACTGTTTCTGATATATGGACATGTATTTTTCTATTAAATACAGTGACAGGTTACATGCCATCACTTGCATATTCTTTCTGCTATTTTAAGCAGGTCAGCTTTGCATGAAGTACATTTCGATCATTTTTTTGTGTACAAAGTAAATATAAGTTATCGATCAATACCCCTTCTCTGAAGAAAACAAACAAAAAGAAAAGAAAGACAAGTCGCGTAAGGCGAAATTACTACATTTAGTCAAGCTGTGGACCTCACAGAATGAAACTGAACACACTGCATTTTTTCACAATGACCGTAGTCCGCCGCTTGTGCATAACGGAGTGAAACTGACGAGCCTGTTCAGCGCGGTAGTGGTTTCACTGTGCTGCATAGCACGCTTTTCTGTACCTCTCTTCGTTTTAACTTTCTGAGCGTGTTTTTAATCCAAACATATCATATCTATATGTTTTTGGAATCAGGAACCGACAAGGAATAAGATGAAATTGTTTTTAAATCGATTTCGGAAATTTAATTTTGATAATAATTTTTATATTTTTAATTTTCAGAGCTTGTTTTTAATCCAAATATAACATATTTATATGTTTTTGGAATCAGGAAATGATGTAGAATAAGATGAACGTAAATTTGGATCGTTTTATATAAAAACAATTATTACAATTTTCTGATTTTTAATGACCAAAGTCATTAATCACTTTTTAAGCCACCAAGCTGAAATGCAATACCGAAGTCTGGCCTTTGTCGAAGATTGCTTTAAAAAAATGTCAATCAATTTAATTGAAAAATGAGGGTGTGACAGTGCCGCCTCAACTTTTACAAAAAGCCGGATATGACGTCATCAAAAGTATTTATCGAAAAAAAGAAAAAAACGTCCGGGGATATCATTCCCAGGAACTCTCATGTCAAATTTCATAAAGATCGATCCAGTAGTTTGGTCTGAATCGCTCTACACACACACACGCACAGACAGACAGACACACACACACACACACACACACACACACACACACACACACACACACACACACACACACACACACACACACACACACACACACACACCACGACCCTCGTTTCGATTCACCCTCTATGTTAACACATTTAGTCAAAACTTGACTAAATGTAAAAAACATAGTGCCATTAGAATGGTTCAACCATGTACGCTAAAAATCAATTTTGCAAGGTTTCTTTGAACAAGTGTTCTTCGTATTTTCCTCGAGGCGTTTTCCACTGTTGATTTGGCTACTTTCTTTTCTCCTCGGGTTTGAAACAAGAAAAACCGCATACAATTACCATTGATCGTTACAGGGACTGGTAGAACAGGTCTAATCAAGCCTCTGTTATACGCGGTCATACTGCATACAGTTGAAACGCACATACAGCTCAGGTGAAAGAAAGACCTTGAAACAATGAAAAAGATACGAGCGGCCTATAAATAGTTTTGAAAACAACAGACGAGAACAAGTAACATTCATGCATACTTTAAATAAAACCGCCTGAACCATCATAGGAAATGATGCCCTAGTGCAGCCACTACACCGTGATAACTTGCCATCCTGTCGCGATTACCTTGATTTTGAGTGTGATTCAATCGGCAAACGTAATTTTGGGATAGAATACTACGAATTCGTAGTGTATGATAGTTTTTACTTTATTTATTTTTCCCTACTCATCCTGTCGTCTGTCCTGTCTTGCGAACACGGTGGTTTGGAGTGTTATACAAAATTTGCGACCGAAAGAATGGTATTGATACTACGAATCAAAAAACAAGAAAGGTAGGTTGTTGGAACGTTTGTTATTGACAAAACAATACGTTACATTCACAAATATATCGACCCAACGGTCTTTAAAAGTGCACAGCCAAGCAATGAGTAACAAGAACTTAGCTTGATCGAATGTTTTGGCCGCTTGTTGGGAAAGTCCCAAGCAAATGAAACATTGTGTTGTGACTGGGTGGTCTTGTTACAGACGTTGTGAGCAGAAACTCCCGACAAAATAGGGCCTTAAAACGGCGCTAGTCTTAAAGGTACTGAACTTGTCAAATCCAGGTGCACGGATCCCCTGGGGCTTTTAGTCATACCTCAGGCAGCTATCCGTTAGAAGAACTACCAAGTTTCATTGACTTGCACCCAAAGAGTCAAGAACTGCGATTTTTTTACGAATTAATTTCGTACTCGGACCCGGCTGGTCTTGGCCTATTTTTGGATCTAAATTTAGATCAGGTAGATCACCACATCATGCACAAAAAGACACGTCACTAGCAAACTATGTCAGACGTCATCATGAGTTTGTGTAAAACAAAATGGAGGCCGGAATCACTCAGTTGAATCGAACTCCGACCAAACACCACGTAATAACTAGGTTAATTTATGCACTCGCGTGAACAAGAAACTGTCGAGCTTCACAGATGTCGTCGTTGGGTAGTTTTGGGTTTGTTTTACTACCATAGGAGGATTTTTGAACTGTAAATGCACTCAGCTGCAACAAAAACGCAAAACGAAGGCTGTGAGCTGCACTGTGCCTTTAAATCGGCGGGTCGTGACAGCGCCGGGGGTTTCACTGTAGTAGTAGTAGTAGACTCCAACATGACTGTAACACTATATATACTCACCCAGTTGTCTGTCGCCTCTCGCCGTTTGAAAAGGTGGTCTTGCAGCTTCTCCCCCCATCCCCCTGGCTTCAAGAGGTCCTCAACGTTGTGCCTGGTGACCTCCAGTTCCTCCTCGCTGACCACAGTGGACAGTAGCGTCAGGTATTTGTTCAGCGTGTCGCTAAGGTCCGGCACTGGCAGCTTCGGTAGAGGTTTCTGAAACGGAGGCGTTAACATATGTATTGATGTAGAGATGGGTTGGTTGACTGATCGATTGATTGATTGATTGATTGATTGACTGATTGATTGATTGATTGATTGCGTGCTTGATTGATTGATTGTTTGATTGATTGCTGATTGCTGATTGCTGATTGACTTATTGACTGATTGCTTGATTGTTTGATTGCTTGATTGATTGGTTGATTGATTGATTAGTAGACTGTGGATATAAGTAGGCCGACGGCTCCTCCTTGCTGCTCAAAGTGGACACTTACTGGCTGCTTGGGCAGATTTTTCTTTAAAGAGATGATACAGATTCGTGATAATTATGTTTTGCTGTATTGCTGGTTGTTAGGTTGGCTGACTGAATGATTGCTTGCTTGATTTACCGATTATTTGACTGTGGATGAGCAAACTGACTCTTCTGTGCTGACTACCCGGGACTGTAGTGTCGGGTATGTGTATTCATGCTTTCTGAGCGTGTTTTCAATCCAAACATATCATATCTATATGTTTTTGGAATCAGGAACCGACAAGGAATAAGATGAAAGTGTTTTTAAATTGATTTCGAAAATTTAATTTTGATCATAATTTTTATATTTTTAATTTTCAGAGCTTGTTTTTAATCCAAATATAACATGTTTATATGTTTTTGGAATCAGAAAATTATGGAGAATAAGATGAACGTAAATTTGGATCGTTTTATAAAAAAAATAATTTTTTTACAATTTTCAGATTTTTAATGACCAAAGTCATTAATTAATTTTTAAGCCACCAAGCTGAAATGCAATACCGAAGTCCGGGCTTCGTCGGAGATTACTTGACCAAAATTTCAATCAATTTGGTTGAAAAATGAGAGCGTGACAGTGCCGCCTCAACTTTCACGAAAAGCCGGATATGACGTCATCAAAGACATTTATCAAAAAAATGAAAAAAACGTCTGAGGATATCATACCCAGGAACTCTCATGTCAAATTTCATAAAGATCGGTCAAGTCTGAATCGCTCTACACACACACAGACAGACAGACACACACACATACACCACGACCCTCGTCTCGATTCCCCCCTCTATGTTAAAACATTTAGTCAAAACTTGACTAAATGTAAAAATAAAGGAAGATGGGAATGTGAATGTGTTGCTGGTTGCTGGTTTGGTTGATTGATTAAATTATTGACCGTTTAAATGGCCGTCGATTAGTAAATTGCTTGCTTGTGAGATTAGCTAATTTATAAGCCAGTCCTTACATAAATCCCGGGCTTCACATTAAGTTCAACGCAGCGAATTTTTGATTTTCTGTTAACAAGCACACCATTTTTGTGGTAAATTCTGGGTCATAACTACCAATAAATTTAGCAAGAAAACAGAAACAGGGTGGCATGAGGAGGTCACATGTTGTTTTTACTATCCCGTGCGCGTTCTCTCTCTCTCTCTCTCTCTCTCTCTCTCTCTCTCTCTCTCTCTCTCTCTCTCTCTCTCTCTCTCTCTCTCTCTCTCTCTCGCTCCTCATCTGCTTCCCATCTGTCTCCTCTTTTACCCTTTGTCCCACTCCCCCTTCTGTTCTCTCTTCCTCATCCCCTAATCCCCCCCTCTCTCTGTCTCTGTCTCTCGCTCTCTCTCTTTCTGCCCAACTTCCCACCACACACCCCTATTTCTCTCCCTTTACGTCCCCCCCCCACTCCCACTCCCCATTTCTCTCTGGCAGTGTCTGGCACAGACTACGGATTGGCTAAATTACAGGAGGGTGAGATTCCAAAATGGCGGTCACTGCAAGCCCAAGAGTCGATAATCTCGGCAGTAAAGCGGCAATTTTTGTCGGGAGTTAAGGAACTTTGGCCAATTTGCGTGGGCAAATCACGTCACAGGCGCAATCAGCGTTGGCATGCTGTGGACGGGTCTGGTTCTCCGTTTGGTGGGTAACAGCGTGGGTTACACAGTTTGGGCATCGATCGAGAGAGTGATCTTTACTGTTTGGTGTGTCCGAGGGTGGGAAGGGAGGGGGGGGAGGAGGGGTCCGGGGAGGGGTGGAGGGTAAAAAAAAAAAAAAAAGACGTGGGGGGGGGGGGGTAGTAACAGAGAGGTCCAGATAGTCTTTCTGAGAACGTGTACGTGTAAGTGTACGAGTGACGTCATCAAATATATCTTTTACGTCATCATTTTTCGAGGATCTAAACGTCGTGTGTATTACGTGATGCTTAAGAGTGACGTCTTTTCTACACGTAGTAGTTCTGGACCTCTGTAACGAGGGGGATGGGTAGACGAGGTACTGTGTGTGTGTGTGTGTGTGGGAGGGGGGGGGGCTTGTGGTTCGGGATGTAGAGGAGTGTGTTGGTGAGTCTGCCCTCCAATGAAGTTATACCAGAGACATAGGTAGAATGTATGTATGTCTCTGGTTATACCATGTTTTCAAATCCGTCTTTTGTCCCTTGAATTGTACAAAAGTGTTTTCTTCTTTTTCTCCTCCTTATTGGCTATTCATCTGTGATTTTGCTGTGTTATGCATCCAGATCCCGCCACTCTAACATCGTTTGTGTTTGAATTGCATTCTCTTGCAAAACAGAAACATTTTTCGTCCTTTCTGTCAGAACTGTAGGAATGGGCAAAGAAAGAGTACAGAAACATATATATCGCCTGTATAATTAGGTTTTTTTGGGCCAAAATCTCGGTGTTGGCCGTTCCAGCCAACAGCAGCCCAAGATTTAGGATCTGTTGTTAGCTAGTTCTGGCGTTTTACCGTCACCTGTTTGAGAATTGCCAACATAACAAAACCTTTTTCTTCTTGTTTTTGTGTGTGTAATGAAACGCATTGATAGAGAGATAGAACGGAAAAAAAAGAGATGGGGGGGGAAGAGAGAGAGAGAGAGAGAGAGAGAGAGAGAGAGAGAGAGAGAGAGAGAGAGAGAGAGAGAGAAAGAGAGAGAGAGAGAAAGAGAGAGAGAGAGAGAGAGAGAGAGAGAGAGAGAGAGAAAGAGAGAGAGAAAGAAAGAGAGAGAGAGAGAGAGGGAGAAAGAGAGAGAAAGAGAGAGAGAGAGAAAGAGAGAGAGAGAGAGAGAGAGAGAGAGAGAGAGAGAGAGAGAGAGAGAGAGAGAGAGAGAGAGAGAGAGAGAGAGAGAGAGAGAGATGGGTTGTGGGCGAATACGAGTGCGCATTCAAACATAAGACAAATTAGAGTAAAAGAACCCGAACACGATAAAGAAGATGAGGGCGCAAGAAGAGGCACTAGGGGGTAAGAAAGAGGGGTGGGGATAGTGCAGTTGCCGGGTGGAAGGGGCATTGGGGGGATGAAAAGGAGATGGGGTAAAGAACGAATACAAGGAGGAGGAGCGAGAGACAGCTCTCTACCCTGTGCAGAGATTACACGGCGGTGAGCGGGATGAAATGAGCACGTGGTGCTCGAAGCCACGCTTTTTGGCCAATCGATTTTCTTCTTCTTCTGAGGCCTAAAAGACTAACAGTTAGTTGTTTTTGCCACCTCATCAACTTTTTAGCCTCCGGGGAGATTGCGAAGAGGGGATGTGAAGTGGCGAGAATGAATCAAAAGTGGTGGAAGAATTCTTTCAAGTTTTCGCTTGTTAAGCACTAGGGAAAAAGACATCCCGGCAGCTAGAGGACTTAAAGAAAATCCAATTTTGAAGCACTTGCAAAATAAAAGAGGCCAGCGTAAGATGTTGAAATTACAAAAGGGCAAAAGTTTAGCTGAGCCCCAACAAAAAAGAAAGTTCATGTCTTGGAAAGTTTTAGCTGTCATTGCGTGAGGCGTGGGAGTAGTAAATATAAATTAAGTTTGTTTGATTTTGACGTTGAATATATCAAACGAAACCGGCGCAATATCACAACACGAATCAGTATCGCTAGCCTTACAACAAAAACGATAAGACATTTTAATACTAGTGCAAGTAAATTTAAAATTAAAACAACTAGCTAATTTCTAGCATTATTTTCCCCTGGTGTTGGTCTGTCAGGTCTGATCGAGCCACTTAGTTGCCATATAAGCTTTGAGATTAATGTCTGCTCTGTTACCTCTGCTGAACTGTTCCGGGTACAAACTCAGATAAAAACAACAACAACAACACCAGTTTATCAACCTCTTCTGCTGAATATCAATGCCCAAAATAGACGGGCGCAGTGGCGTGGTGGTAAGACGTCGGCCTCCTAAGCGGAAGGTCGTGGGTTCGAATCCCAGCCGCGCCTGGTTGGTTAAGGTGGAGATTTTTCCGATCTCCCAGGTCAACTTATGTCCTTATCCCCCTTCGTGTGTAAACGCAAGTACAAGACCAAGTGCGCACGGAAAAGATCCTGTAATCCATGTCAGAGTTCGGTGGGTTATAGAAACACAAAAATATCCAGCATGCTTCCTCCGAAAGCGGCGTATGGCTGCCTAAATGGTGGGGTAAAAACGGTCATACACGTAAAATTCCACTCGCAGAAGAAGAAGAAGAAGAAGCTGAATACCAACGCTCAAAACCAGTCAAACCTGAGCTGTTCGTCAC
This sequence comes from Littorina saxatilis, assembly GCF_037325665.1. Taxonomy (NCBI): domain Eukaryota; kingdom Metazoa; phylum Mollusca; class Gastropoda; order Littorinimorpha; family Littorinidae; genus Littorina; species Littorina saxatilis. The sequence continues at coordinate 33,254,915 of NC_090246.1, forward strand.
GGCCCTTTGAACGCCCTACTGAGTGCACCAAGATCGTAAGCAAATCGATTTTAGACGCAACATTAACAATTGATATTGTGAATACAAGGAAGTTGTCGGCAACAACAAAAGGTAAGCCGCAGACCTGATGAGTTTAGAACGTTAGTTGGCCAAGGACAAAGACAATGAGATTATATTTAGCATACAGAGTAGCTTTCCATTTATAGTCTTTCTTTCTTTATTTGGTGTTTAACGTCGTTTTCAACCGTTCAAGGTTATATCGCGACGGGGAAAAGGGGCAGATGGGATAGAGCCACTTGTTAATTGTTTCTTGTTCACAAAAGCACAAATCAAAAAATTGCTCCAGGGGGTTGCAACGTAGTACAATATATGACCTTACTGGGAGAATGCAAGTTTCCAGTACAAAGGACTTAACATTTCTTACATACTGCTTGACTAAAATCTTTACAAACATTGACTATATTCTATACAAGAAACACTTAACAAGGGTAAAAGGAGAAACAGAATCCGTTAGTCGCCTCTTACGACATGTTGGGGAGCATCGGGTAAATTCTTCCCCCTAACCCGCGGGGGGTTCCATTTATAGTCTGTTCATGTTAAAATGGCAGGTTTGAAAATTAAGCCAAGACCTAAACCTTTACCCTTTCATAATAAAAGGCTGAGCTCTCTCTCTCTCTCTCTCTCTCTCTCTCTCTCTCTCTCTCTCTCTCTCCCTCTCTGTCTCTCTGTCTCTCTTTCAGCCCCACCCCCCTACCTTTTGATGACCCCGGATGTGCTTGAGAAAAGAGAATGGTTTGAGGTTTCCGTTCAGCGGACGTGATTTGTGTTCTCCTTTTATGAAATGCATGCATCTCAATTAAGGGCGTTGACACTGTGCCTTCTGGCTATGAAATGAAAACCAGGGGGATCACAGAGGCCGTATTCACGAGCACATTCTGTGAATTTGTATTATTTCATTGTTCTTGCATGCGCCCACGCTCTTAATTAAAAAAAAGAAAAGAAAGGAAAGCAGCTACAGAACTCAGTAACAATTCTGAAAGTCAATCTTCATGATAAAACTCACAGTGACCATATTCATAAGCACAATCTCAGGTTGTGTGTTATTTCATCGTTGCTATTGACACGGACCTACAAGATACAGGTTCGTGGTTATTGTATTGTACTTGCATGCGTCCACGTTGTTAATATTTTCTAATTGAAATGAGCTACACAACTTAGAACACCCCACCTGAAAGTCAATCTTGATTGGAAACCAACCGTGTCCGTATTCACGAGGATAATCTCAAAATGAGTGTTATTTCCTTTTTATATTTAGTCAAGTTTTGACTAAATATTTTAACATCGAGGGGGAATCGAAACGAGGGTCGTGGTGTATGTGTGTCTGTCTGTGCGTGTGTGTGTGTGTGTGTGTGTGTGTGTAGAGCGATTCAGACTAAACTACTGGACCGATCTTTATGAAATTTGACATGATAGTTCCTGGGTATGAAATCCCCGAACGTTTTTTTCATTTTTTTGATAAATGTCTTTGATGACGTCATATCCGGCTTTTCGGGAAAGTTGAGGCGGCACTGTCACGCCCTCATTTTTCAACCAAATTGGTTGAAATTTTGGTCAAGTAATCTTCGACGAAGCCCGGACTTCGGTATTGCATTTAGAACTTGGTGGCTTAAAAATTAATTAATGACTTTGGTCATTAAAAATCTGAAAATTGTAAAAAAAAATAAAAATTTATAAAACGATCCAAATTTACGTTCATCTTATTCTCCATCATTTGCTGATTCCAAAAACATATAAATATGTTATATTCGGATTAAAAACAAGCTCTGAAAATTAAATATATAAAAATTATTATCAAAATTAAATTGTCGAAATCAATTTAAAAACACTTTCATCTTATTCCTTGTCGGTTCCTGATTCCAAAAACATATAGATATGATATGTTTGCATTAAAAACACGCTCAGAAAGTTAAAACAAAGAGAGGTACAGAAACGCGTGCTATCCTTCTTAGCGCAACTACTACCCCGCTCTTCTTGTCAATTTCACTGCCTTTGCCATGAGCGGTGGACTGACGATGCTACGAGTATACGGTCTTGCTGAAAAATGGCATTGCGTTCAGTTTCATTCTGTGAGTTCGACAGCTACTTGACTAAATATTGTATTTTCGCCTTACGCGACTTGTTCTTTTATGCACCTAAGCCGTTCAGATGTTTAATTGAAAGGGGCCATACCACGACGAATTCTCATAAATGTGCAAAGCTGTCATTGTTCTTTCGTGAGGTTTCTCTAATTGCCTTCATTTGGTAGGAGTTACACAGGTCAGCCGATAGCAATGTTATTTTTTTCATGCGAACGTGTTAATCTTTTTGTCTCATTGAACAATTTAATTGAGAAAAAAACACAGCCCATAAAACTTAGAATTCTCAGCAATTTGTGATTGTGACGTCTGCTTCTCGTTCTTGGGCTGATCAGTGTTTAACAGAGACAAGTGCAAAGAAGTAATAAGAAATTTAATAATTCTGTACTTTCAAAAACATGCACGTGATCATTCTTGCAGACATCAATCCCTTTCTCTTAGAATCTTCAAATGAAAGTTTTATAGATTATGATCTCGCTGATGTGATTTCACACACACGTAACAACATTGTCTTTCTTCTTCTTGTTGCGTAGACGTTTGATATCGAAGCGCGGAACGTACTTCTTCTTCTCGTTGCAAATGTATTTCGGTTTACACAAATGAAGACGTGATGGTGTGTTAATGTTCACAAAATATAAAGTAGACTACTCATCATGAAAAACTCGATCTGAGTGACACTTGGGGACGTTGGTGGTTCCTTCCGTGGTTACCGCTGACGTTGCCCTTCCCACAGTGTTCACACGACATCATTTACACAAGCATTGTACACCCCTGTACACTTGCACCTTCTGCAACACACACGTGCAATATCTGTTATTATCAAGTATGATTTCCATCGATATCATTCAATTTGTTTCTCTAAAACAAACACAGAAACAAGAGTTCACAGACTGACACAAACACATGGAAAATGAACAATACCTGTGTTTTCCTGTGAATCAATAATGTTAACATGTATTAGCGTGTTTTACCTGCGGTTAGTGGACCTTTGGAGATCGCAAAAATGTGGAAATCCGTCCACGGAAGGTGAAACATATGCTAGTGCAATCTATGTGGCTTCGTTGATTGCTGCCATCTTGGAGTCAATGAAACGGTCAGAGCATTGCATCCTAGCAACCTCAACTGAATATATGTACAGTTCATATTCACGAATTAATACCAATGCACGCTGTTTCCTTTTGCTCTCTTCTTTAAATTTCTTTCCATGAAGATAAACAAATTCTTTTCTTGTACGCTGCACTAGTTTTGGACTAATGGCGCGAGCGTTGACGTCATATGTATACAGTGTCGTCATGACGTAGTCTCGGTCATTTAACCTCGTTTTGTGTACGCAACTAGTGAAGTCTCGATTAATATGAGAGAGGGAGTCGATACACGAATTCCATTCGTCACATAACCCCATGGATCAAGATAATTATCCTATCCCAAGTAGATAATTATTCATCGTACGACGCTCTGCTCATATAATCTGCACCGTGGTTGTCCTTCCCGGGGATAACACGTACGGTGAACTCGTATGGCTGCAGTTGGAGGGCCCATCTCATCAGACGAGGGTTGTTCGGTTGTCGTTGGAGATGTTTGAGTGGGCGATGGTCTGTCTCAATGGTGAAGTGTTTCCCGTACAGATACCGTTCGAACTTTCCCACTCCCCAAACTGTAGCTAGGCATTCTTTTTCTACGGTGGCGTACCTACTTTCTGCTCCGTTGAACTTCTTGCTTTGGTACGCAACAGGTCGTAGAGTCTCTTCGTGCTCTTGCATGAGAACAGCACCCATTCCTTTGTCGGAGGCGTCCGTCCTTAGCACGAAAGGTTTGCTGTGGTCTGGCATACACAGCACAGGTTTCTGTGAGATTTTCTCTTTGAGTGTCTCAAAACTCCTTCTCGCTTCGTCGTTCCAGACAAGCTTGTCTGGGTTGAACTTCTTTGTCAGGTCGGTTAACGGAACAGCTATGTTCGCGTATGACTCGATGTAGGACCTGTAGAAGTTGCAGAGTCCTAGGAACGACCGTAGTTCCTTCTTCGTGGTGGGTGGGAGAGCGTCTTGAATCTTCTTGATCTTGTCGCTTTCTGGCCACCTTTTTCCACCTCCCACTTCGTGTCCGAGGTACGGCAACTCTGTGTAGCCTATGTAGCACTTGGAGGGTTTTGCTGCCAAATTGGCTTCTTGTAGCCTCTGTAGTACTGCCTTCAGAGCTGACATGTGCTCTTCCCAGGTTTCAGTTGCTATAAGCACGTCGTCCATGAAGTGGTGGACGTCTTTTCTTCTGATTGGATTGAGTAGCTTCCTCATCATGCGATTAAACACCCCTGTCGCTGTTTTCAATCCAAATGGCATGTTGGCCCAACGAAATTGGCCCGCTGAAGTTGTGAATGCCGTCTTGTCTCTATCTTCCTCTTCTATTGGGATCGCCCAATATCCTTTCGTCAAGTCTAGCTTTGAAAAGTATTTCGCTTTTCCTAAACTTTGAAACAGATGGTCGACATCGGTGATGGGTTCAGCGTCGAACACTACCACGTTGTTCAGAGCTCTCAGATCAGAACAGAAACGGTACTTTCCGTCCTTCTTCTTTATCAGGACGATGGGAGAGTTGTATGGAGAGTTTGCAGGTTCGATGACATGCAACTTCAGCATTTCTTCAATTTCCTTTTCGACAGTTTCTACCATGGCGTGAGGTATGGGTCTGGGTTTCACAAAGACTGGTTTCTTCTCTGTCACTTCAATGGAACATTTTTCCAGGTTCGTCGTCTTTGGAACATCTGTTAGGAACTCTTCAAATTCTTCACAGATCATCTTCGCCTCCTTGACCTTTGCCTCGTCCAATTTCTCGTCGAAATGGATGTTCTTCACATTTTCGGTTCTTTGAGTTTCTAGGAGGGGTAACATCTTCTGAGTGTCATACTTGAAGATGTCATCATCCATCGTGTTGTCCTCTTCCATGACAACAGCCACGACCTCTTCTCCTCCGTCTTCTTCATCACTTTCTTCTTCGTTTGAAGCAGGAACACTCGCTTGGGCAGATGAACTGGGATTGGGAGTGGCGGAACTCAATTCCCGTTCTTGGTACTCCTTGATGAGGTTGATGTGGTAGATCCGTGTTCTTCTGCCAACTTGGATCTTGTAGTCGAATTCATTCAACTTTTCCACAACCTTGTAGGGACCTGACCATGTAAGTTCCAGCTTGTTGTTCTTCACAGGGCGTAGAAGTAGAACCCGTTTTCCGACTTCTAGCGTCCTTGGTTTCGTTTTCTTGTTGAAGAAATGGGCTTGCTTGCTGGCCGCTTTCTTCAGGTTCTCACGTGCCACGTTGCACGTTTCTTCTATTCTGTTCCTGAGGTTGACTACATATTCCGCTGTAGTCTTCTGCTCCCCTGAGATTTCTTCTTCGGTCCATGTTTGGCGCAGCACTTGCATGGGTCCTTTGACAGATCTCCCATACAGCAGCTCAAACGGCGAAAATCCCATGCTTTCTTGTGGAGCTTCTCTGTATGCAAACAGGAGGGCGGGGATAAACGTGTCCCATTCCCTCGGTTGATCGATCGCTAACTTTTTCAGCATGCTCTTCAGTGTGGAGTTGAACCTTTCGACCAAACCATTCGCTTGAGGGTGAAACGGTGCAGTCATATGGTGTTTGATGCTGAGAAAGTCGTTCACTTCTTTCATCAGGTGGCTGGTGAACTGTGTGCCTTGGTCCGTTATCACTTCATCTGGGATTCCCAATCTAGTCCACATCTCCCAGAGAGCTTCAGCTACGGTATCTGCTTGGATGTTTTTCAGGGCTACGGCTTCGGGGTATCGGGTAGCGTAGTCAACAGATACCAAGATGTATTGTTTCTTGCTCTCCGACATAGGTTTGACCGGGCCGATGATATCCACCGCAACTCTCTTGAAAACCGAACTGATGGGTGGCATCCTTCCCAGAGGGACTTTCTTTGTCTGACTTTTCGGTGCAGTTCTTTGGCATGTGTCACAGGACAAGCAATACCTACGAATGTCTCCTGCACACCCTGGCCACCAGAATTCTGCTCTAATTCTGTCAGATGTTTTTCTTTGTCCTAAGTGTCCTGCCATGGGGTGATCGTGACCAAATGAAAGAACTTTGTTCCTGAGTTTCTTCGGAACGATTACTAGTGAACGGTCGTTTCCGTGGCGATCTTTCGTTGTTCTATACAGGATTTCTTTCTTGTATGAATATCGTATCCCATTGATCCCTTCTGGAGAGTTGGCAAATTGCCTGATGGTCTTCAACGAAGGGTCACTTGCCTGTTCTCTCTTCAGATCAGCTGGCGAATACAGTCTTTCTTCTTCCTTGACTCCCTGTTTGTGACTGCAGCTTGGTTTCTGGGCGTCTTCTGTCGCTTGTGCTCTCGTGGTAACAGCAGCTGCTGTCCCAGGGTACCACGCTGGGTCTCGAACAGGATATGTGGGAGTCAATTTCTTCTCTTTACCTAGTCCATACCATTTACCTATGAGGACAGGGTAAATTGGGTCGTCCATCACCGTTACTTCTGTCTCGGAGTCAAAGTAGGGTGAATCGATGTGCACCACGGCGGTGTGGTACATCTTCTTGGAGTCTTTCTCTGCCAGAGTAGTCTCCTTCATTTTCGCTGAATATGCCTCCTTAGGCACAAACTTCTTGCTGACAATGATACCAGTACATCCAGTGTCTCTCAAAGCGTTGACAATTGTTCCATTCAGCTTCACTGGTACCACTTCGGCACATTTCTTTTCCTTGCAATTTCCGCAAAGTTTTTCTAAGAGGATCGGTGTCTCAAGTGTATCTTTCTTCGATGAAACTGCACCTGCTGTGTCTCTCTTGTTTGGACAAAAACGAGAGACATGCCCTTGCAATTTACAAATGAAACAACATCCAGATGCTCGCAGTTTCTCTCTCTCGGCGTCACTCAACTTTGCCTTTAGAGTTTGATTTGCGGGTTTTGTTGATGGAGCAGCTATTCTTGTTTCTTCTTGGGGAGAACGACGTTTTTCAGGCTTGACGTACGTCGATGAAGTTTTGACGTTCGATCTAGATTGTTGATATGTGTTGGCTATCATCCCAATCTCTTTGGCGCTCTTAGGGTCTCTATCCCTAATGTGAACGGCGAGGTCAGGCGGAAGGGTGTCCAACACCTGTTCACGGACCAACAAATCTTTGAGATCTTTTACATCTTGGTCGCATTCTGCTAATTCCACCCACTTGTCTAGATACCGTTCTAGCTTCGTGATGTGCTCTTTATACGTGTCAGTGGCGCTTTTCTTGGTTTGGCGAAACTTCTTTCTATAATCTTCGCTAGTGAGTTGGAAGCCCTCATACAAAGCGTGTTTGAGAGTGTCGTAGTCATTAGCGTCTTCCTCGTTCAGCTTTGAGAAGATGACTCTCGCCTTACCCTTCAGAAAGTACACTACACGTGAAGCTTTTGCTGCATCACTCAGGTTACAGTCTCGAGCATAATGCTCGAACTGATGGAACCAGCTCTCGATGTCATCACGGTCGTCTAGAAAAGGAATCTTGGGCTTGAAACCATCATCTTCGCGAATACGTCCTGGCGAGTTGTTGTTCCTGTTGCCCTCTTGGTTGGCGTTCTGGATTTTCAACTGTTCCAGTTGGAATTGTCGTTCAGCGTCACGTTCTTGTCGTTCAGCATCACGTTCTTGTCGTTCAGCATCACGTTCTTGTCGTTCAGCACGTTCTTGTCGTTCAGCATCACGTTCTCGTTCTTCGCGATCAAGAGTTTGTTGCTTCTCTTTCTGATCAAGAACAAATGCACGCAACTCGGCTCCTTCTAACCCCAACAACTGTCCTTCGGCCATTAGCTGTCTAGTCAACTCTAGCGGATCTACACTTGTGGACTGAGACATATTTACAGGTGACACGTCCGTGCACGCCTGTGGATCAACCTCTTCGTCGTTACGGTTGCTGTCAACTTGAAGAGAGAGATGAACACTCTCTTCTTCGTCAGCAGGAATTGGTAACGAGTCTATCACCTCTTCCCGATCGTTACCGACAGTAAGGGTTTTTCTTCCCTTCTTATCTGTGGTTACTATGGGAAGCGATTTGTCGGCCGGCTGTTTCCGTGCCAACTGGGCTGCGATGGTGGACTTTCTAAAATTATGAGCTGGGGAACTGTCGTCACTCATAAGTCACCTCGCGTATTATTCCAAAACGTACAAAATGTATGTTGCTCAAACACCGTCGAGCTACTAAATTTCGGATCAAATTACAAAAAGAAACAGTCGGGCGGCGCCTTCGTGCACAAAATGCAAGTCCTAGTTTAGCTCTACTTCTACTGTACTTTGAAATAATTCTTCAACGTATGTTACGTTACGTTTCTACACAACCACCCAAAGAGTTATGTTTCCACGTTCTATCGTGAGTCAGTTTACTTCTATCTACTAACGAGAACTTACACTGTAAACTTTATTTGACTCTTTCTGGCGAAAAGATCAATCTTTCACTCGATCGAACGTTGAATATACAAGATGTATCAACTCAACTGTCAATTCGCATCATTTACTGTGTAGATTAATTTACAGCCACTTCTACAGCAAGTAAATACGACTGATATCCACAAGTCGATTATATAGGGCTTCACAGGGAAATACAGGTATTAAATCCTTACCTCTTAGGTACCTGACTCCCACCAACCTCCCGCGTAATTTAGAACAAACTAAGGGGAATGATGGTTCCGATAGTACGTGCAAGAATACTATCACACTGATGAATTGGAACACCACAAATAAAATTGGGAGCTAACAAATCAAAAGTGGTCTCGCTAAATATTGATTTTTTAACGTGTCGTTTCAGCTGACAACACTTCCAGTTTTTATTTTACCGTGTGATAGGGCACACGTTGAGTTATAGATCTGTGATAAGTAATATAACTAAAGGTAAATAAATAAAATTATATGATGAGACGATGGCGATGAAGTACGAACATATACAATACAAATCGACATGCAAGAAACCTACAGCAATTTTGAAACGAGAAAAATTTGGAACGGCTGGATCGAAAGTAAAACGTTGATTCAATATCCCGTGACTCGAGCCCCCATTGTGACGTCTGCTTCTCGTTCTTGGGCTGATCAGTGTTTAACAGAGACAAGTGCAAAGAAGTAATAAGAAATTTAATAATTCTGTACTTTCAAAAACATGCACGTGATCATTCTTGCAGACATCAATCCCTTTCTCTTAGAATCTTCAAATGAAAGTTTTATAGATTATGATCTCGCTGATGTGATTTCACACACACGTAACAACATTGTCTTTCTTCTTCTTGTTGCGTAGACGTTTGATATCGAAGCGCGGAACGTACTTCTTCTTCTCGTTGCAAATGTATTTCGGTTTACACAAATGAAGACGTGATGGTGTGTTAATGTTCACAAAATATAAAGTAGACTACTCATCATGAAAAACTCGATCTGAGTGACACTTGGGGACGTTGGTGGTTCCTTCCGTGGTTACCGCTGACGTTGCCCTTCCCACAGTGTTCACACGACATCATTTACACAAGCATTGTACACCCCTGTACACTTGCACCTTCTGCAACACACACGTGCAATATCTGTTATTATCAAGTATGATTTCCATCGATATCATTCAATTTGTTTCTCTAAAACAAACACAGAAACAAGAGTTCACAGACTGACACAAACACATGGAAAATGAACAATACCTGTGTTTTCCTGTGAATCAATAATGTTAACATGTATTAGCGTGTTTTACCTGCGGTTAGTGGACCTTTGGAGATCGCAAAAATGTGGAAATCCGTCCACGGAAGGTGAAACATATGCTAGTGCAATCTATGTGGCTTCGTTGATTGCTGCCATCTTGGAGTCAATGAAACGGTCAGAGCATTGCATCCTAGCAACCTCAACTGAATATATGTACAGTTCATATTCACGAATTAATACCAATGCACGCTGTTTCCTTTTGCTCTCTTCTTTAAATTTCTTTCCATGAAGATAAACAAATTCTTTTCTTGTACGCTGCACTAGTTTTGGACTAATGGCGCGAGCGTTGACGTCATATGTATACAGTGTCGTCATGACGTAGTCTCGGTCATTTAACCTCGTTTTGTGTACGCAACTAGTGAAGTCTCGATTAATATGAGAGAGGGAGTCGATACACGAATTCCATTCGTCACAGTGATCCAGCATTGTTCTTGAATGCGCCCACACTAATTTGTCTTAAATTGAAAGGAGACATTTTCGGCACATTTTTATCATTGTTATTGCATGCGTCCATGTCAATTTATTGTTTCATTGAAAGGTTCTATACAACTAAGAATTCTCAGTCGTGATTTATGGTATTGTTGTCTATGTGCCCACGCCAATAATATTTTCATTTAAATGAGCTACACAACTCTGACACTGTTATAAAATGCGCCTACACTAATTGTTTTGATTGAAAGAAGCTATACAACTAAGAATTCCCAGCTATTTAAATTTGCTGTTAAGACCAGAGGTGGCACGACATTTTAGTCAAAAAACGTGTTCGGGGTTCTCAGCATTTATGCACTTTGAATATCATGAAACAGAAGTCTATCATACCAGAAGTGCTCTACTATTATCATTACTATCTATCTATTTTGTTTGAAGGCACAGTAAGCCTCCCGTAAACCATCACTGAGCTCCCCGAGCCTCTACATACAGTGCAAGCATACTTCCATTTGAACGCTCACCGAACGGGACCATTCTGGCTGCTTTCTGAAATCTTTTAAAATCTAAATGATAAATTGACAGCTTGTTACACAAACATTCTTAAATCACAAAAGAGATCTTTTTTCACCAAGACAAGATCAGTACAATTCGAAGTTTTGAAAGTTTGAAAAAAGAAAAGCCCGGAAACGTGTCACGCAAAACGTATTTCTCGTAGCAGACAACGGTTCTGCATAGCGCCAGTTCCTCTGAGCGGTCAACCGCCACCGCTCTAGTTCGTGTGACTTGCAGCCGTTTGTTGCGTTTTAGATTCAGAGGTACACAATAACGTGCTGTTGCAGATAAGCTTGCAGCGAGTCGCATTCAAATCACAAACTGAAGACTAAATTGTGAAAAAAAAGGAAACTGGATCACACGGGTTCACGATGGCTCAGGGGTAAGATAAACCACACAAAAATAAATTCTTTGAAAACTGATTGCTCGCTCGTTACGGATGTTCTCAAGCGGTGAGTGTTTATATGAAAGGGTGTTTGTACTATGTGTAAAAGCCTGACAGTGTCTGTGATGGTTTACGGGTGGCTGACCGTGCCTTTAAACAAGGGCCTTGAAAAAACAAACAAAACAAACAAAACTTTATTTTCGTGCCATAATTTATATTAAAGTCAATCTGTGTTATAAACTACGAGGGACAATTATGAAACGTAAACTTTTTTTAGTCTCGTAAGTCAACTCCTTCCTAGTCGGGCTCGGTACTTTTCAGTTGACCCTCGTTAACTGTACCAGCAGGGCAGATTCCGCATGACAAGTGTTTGTAAAACAAAATTAGTTCCTGATTGGTGGGGTGGTAGTGGTGGGCGGAGAGGAGGGTGCGAAAGAGAGAAAAAGAAAGAGAGAGAGAGTGTGTGTGTGCGTGCGCGTCAGTGTGTGTGTGTGACTGTGTGCGTGCGGGCTTGTGTGCGTGTGTGTGTGTGTGTGTGCTGGCGGGTGTGCGTGCGAGTACGTGCGTGCGTGCGTGCGCGCTTGCTCTGAAGCTTACTCTTTCCGATAAGGCTAACAGAAAGGTATACTTATCTTACATGAATTACATATGACTAAATTTTATCAATGGGAGCTGATAACAACAGAAAGTGCTTACATCCCATTGCAATGGTATTGGAATCCCACTTAATTATACAACGAAAATTGACATCGAGGTATCCCACTTCTCGAGTATTAAATTGTCTGGTTCACTATACAGCATAGCATCCTCAAAGCATATGGAACAGCAACCGTTGCAACAACATTCAGCCATACAAGGAGAAAATTGTATGCAATTTTTTTCTGTCGGCATAATTTTTCTTCGATGCGCACACTTACAATGTATCACAGAAAATTTGCCTTTATCTGTAACGACCTCTTCACCGGGAATTTTTCTTCGATATGTTACATTTTCATCCACACTTTTCAAACCATCTTATGTCTTTGCTCTTTCTTAGTAGATTACAAGTCCAGAACAAACCAAGGAGATTATTACAAAATGGGAAAAAAAAGCGACGCACTATACAGCCATTATTAAGCAAAGGGGCAAAAAGAAAATTGCATGCGATTTTCCAGGCAATATAGGCCTAATGCTTTTTCTGCAAGATGGATTTAGTTACAGTGTATCACAGAAAATTATCATTTAATTTGTAACAACTTTTTCATCCACAAAATCTCCAACTCTTTTGTCTTATAGCTCTCTTTTAGTAAATTACAAGTCCAGAGCTAACCACGGAGGAGTAGGCCTATATCACAGAGTGCGAAAGCGACACACGGCCGCCATTGTCAAGCAAGGGCTGCAGTTAGGGGGAAAATGTCTGGCCAGACATACGCCCTGATTAGAGGGTGCACTTGATGAAGCCTTTACTCCCGTCCTCTTCCGAATTTCGATACAGCCCGGTATTTAGACGGACGGGATAATGAGGCTAACTACTGGCTAGAAGGACCCGGATGGCAGTAAACCGATAATCGGACGCTAAAATGAATTTCCCGTTCTTCTAGGGGGACTTAACGAGCCCGCAACCAGTGCGGTCTTTTTTTCTTGCTACGCCCCTGAGGGAATATGGAACCAACGTGCAATAACTCCGGTCTCTAAACCGTGCAAATCTGGCCAACGAACTGCGGGGCTGATTCCCGGCTAGCGACCGGTGTCGTTGCAGTTTTGGTGCCCGCTCCCTATCCATAGTTGTTGCCTTTTTGTGTGTTTATGCGTGTGCGATAACTTTGGTGCTAAACCGTGCAAATCTGGCCAACGAACTGCAGTGCCGATTCCCAGCGACCGGTGTCGTTTGGATTTTTGTTGCCTTTCGCTGGCGGCGTGTGTGTGTGTGTGTGTGTGTGTGTGTGTGTGTGTGTGTGTGTGTGTGTGTGTGTGTGTGTTTGTTTGTGTATTTGTGTGTGTGTGTGTATGTGTGTGTGTGTGTGTGTGTGTGTTCGTGTGTGAACGGACGTGAAAACTAAAAGAAAACAGAACTGTAGTACAGAGAAGAAAATGCAAGAATGAAAGGAAAAAGAAACAAGTCGCGTAAGGCGAAATTACTACATTTAGTCAAGCTGTGGAACTCACAGAATGAAACTGAACGTAGTCCGCCGCTAGTGCAAAAGGCAGTGAAAGTGACGAGCCTGTTTGGCGCGGTAGCGATTGCGCTGTGCTTCATAGCATGCACGCTTTACTGTACCTCTCTTCGTTTTAACTTTCTGAGCGTGTTTTAAATCCAAACATATCATATCTATATGTTTTTGGAATCAGGAACCGACAAGGAATAAGATGAAATAGTTTTTAAAACGATTTCGGAAATTTAATTTTGATCATAATTTTTATATTTTTAATTTTCAGAGCTTGTTTTTAATCCAAATATAACATATGTATATGTTTTTGGAATCAAAAAATGACGAAAAATAAGATGAAATTGTTTTTGGATCGTTTAATAAAAAAATAATTTTAATTACAAGTTTCCGATTTTTAATGATCAAACTCACTCATTAGTTTTTAAGCCACCACGCTGAAATGCAATACCAAACCCCGGCCTTCGTCGAAGATTGCTTTGCCAAAATTTCAATCAATTTAATTGAAAAATGAGGGTGTGACAGTGCCGCCTCAACTTTTACAAAAAGCCGGATATGACGTCATCAAAGGTATTTATCGAAAAAATGAAAAATATATCCGGGGATATCATACCCAGGAACTCTCATGTCAAATGTCATAAAGATCGGCCCAGTAGTTTAGTCTGAATCGCTCTACACACACACAGACAGACAGACAGACAGACAGACAGACAGACAGACAGACAGACAGACAGACAGACAGACAGACAGACAGACAGACAGACAGACAGACACACAGACACACAGACAGACACACACACACACACACACACACACACACACACCACGACCCTCGTCTCGATTCCCCCCTCTATGTTAAAACATTTGTGACCTTCCACCACGAAATGAGTCGCATGTCACCTCGCGCGGTTCTGTGCTAGGCTTAATATAAGTCCGGGGAGTGTCTGGTAACAGTGTGAGGGTCACCTTAGTAACAGGCTTATAACTAAAACAGTTTTCGCTCTTTTCTAAAACGGGTTTCACCACTGGATAGAGCATAAAAAACTCTTGAGGAAAATGTAAAAATATGAAAATCATGCAAAGGTGACATGCGACTCATTCCGTGGTGGAGGGTCACATTTAGTCAAAACTTGACTAAATGTAAAAAGGGTCCTATGCTTCGTTCAATCCAATGGAGAACAGTTAAACAAATCCCCCTTACCCTCTCCACCATTCGATGATTTGTTTACCATCATAACCATACCCATTACCCACTCCTCCCCCCTTACCAACTACATGCTGACGGTTTGAAAACACTCAACAAACTCCTACGCGCTCACTTCGGACCTTTCGACCCCACTCCCTGACGGAAATCAATGTCCAGATTAGCTAATGAACCACCGAGAGTTATCATCCGCACAAACGTTCTTAACGAGGCCTAAACGGTCGCTATGAGAATACGTGATGAGGTTATTTCGGTTTGATGACTGCATGGCGTTGTCCAGGCTATAAATCTGTCACCGCGCAACGTGGCGCAACGTGGCATAAAGATCACATGTGGTGTATATCGTATACAAAAGGTCAAATCGGTGAATGTCGTCTGAAGATAACGTTCTGCTACGCGATAAATTCACCTGTTGTATTATTGAGAGTGACGTGACAGTGGCTGTCCGCTGACGTCACATGACCGTGCAGGACGTCATTATAGGTGACGTGACGATTGATAGAAAGGTATCGCGCAGAGTGACTGAGCCTTGTTTCTGTCCGAAACGGGACGGTCATTTTTCTGTTATAATACACTAGCAGCAGCAGCAACAGATAAGGAAGAAGGAGAAGAAGAAGAGCAAGAAGAAGAAATGAGTACTATACAAAATCCAAGCAACGAGAAAAAAGAATTACGTTGAAACTCGGGACAAAATGGATGAGTGTGAAGAAAGCACCATGAACATCTATTGTTGAAAATCTGTTGTTGAAAATCTGTTTGCTGAATGCTTTACCAGTACCATTCCCTTTTTTGTGCAGCTTCTTTTACCAGAACGTTTGCAATCAAACAGATATATCCAGCGACAAAACAGTGTCATAAGTGTCTGAACAATACGGTCTATGTGTAAACAGGAATATTGTAGGGGAAGGGCTCCTAATATGGACCACTTTTTGTTTCATGCTGATAACTAGCTTGTTTTCTTGCGAAGAAGATTCATGTTGTGTTTGGTAGTCCTTCTCTCTTAGGTTAACCGTTAGGCCTAATTAGAGTGAAATAGCTTTGATAGACATTCAGCAAAAATTAAATACAGAAAAAAATCACAAATGGTCCATTTTAGGAGCCTGGGCGCCTAATACGGACCAGTGAAGCGGCCTTCACGAATCACTGAAAAAGCCCCCTATACTTTAAAATAACATGATACAACTTAGTGTGCAAGTCAGACTAATTAAAACATGCTTTAGATTTATCTGTTTAGGGTTGATGAGAGCAATATTTGAAGCACACCAGGAAATTAAAGAAGCTTATCAAAAGCAGAGTCAAAATAAGTGAAATCATCAACTTCCACGAAAAGAAGACTATTTGTTACAGTAGACTCCGCTTAATAAGGTCACCTTGGTGCAGGACAAAAGTGGCTATATTAAGCGGGGGATTTAATAAAAGCATAAGAATAAAACATAAGGAAAAATCCGTGCAGTCAGAAATTGGCCTCAAAAAGCGGGTGGCTTTATTAAACATGGCCTTATTAAGCGGATTCTACTGTATATTTTTCTGAAATCTCGAGGGCTAGTTATTGTTTATTTTCAGCAAGCTTCTTAATGAATTAATGAAAATAGCCTTTAGCTTTTATTTTCTTCAATTTGTTGAAGGTGGTCCATATTAGGGGACTCGCACATACTTTGAGATTTTGCTATTATTTTTTGTTTGCAGTAGAAACTCGGGGTCAACACTGCTAAAATATAACACATACGATCTTAGCTGTCATATATAGCAATTTTTGTGTGATAAAAGCTTTGGCTGTGGACAGAAACGAGTCCGTTTTAGGCAGCAAATTTAGAGTGAACCCTGCCAAAAGTTAAAAAAAGAGAAAAAGCCTAACGGTTTTGAGGTTTGTGTTTCTGCAACTGTTTTAACATGTGCAAGTTATCCAGAGAGGGTGAATACAGCCAATGAAATTGTTTTGAGCGCTCTAGCGCCGTTAGTTTGTCAGAACAGGAGGTGGTCCATATTAGGAGCCGGTCCATATTAGGAGCCCTTCCCCTACAAATGCAGAGCAGCTGTCGTTGGAATAAAAAATAGAGATAGAAAGCAAGACAAGACGATACCGTAATATTCCTAATTTCAAGAGACGTAAAATGAAACTTGAACGGAACTGAAAACGATCAACTTCGATCACGTGCCAAACGAATTTTCCAATCAATTTAATTGACCCCTTAATGACCGCTATTAACACCTTCCAATGTCAGTGTATCGTTCATTAGAGACCATGGGGCCCGAAAAGTGTGTAGGCCTACTGGAAGCAGAGGAAGAGACCTGCAGACTAACAGTCCCCCGTCGGCTGCCCACGCGCACTTGATTCAATAACTAACTCCCCCTCCATTGCCTCTGTCGACGCCGGTTTTTAGCCGTTTGCTTCCGTTTATATAATTTACCGGCCATGGGGCGTCATCGTCCCGAACGAAATATTCAAAATCTCCAAAACCGTTTGGAATTCTGGGTAGGGACATCCTTTAATGAAATGACGTCAGCGCTTTTCAGCGATTGGTCAATGTATTTCGGAGTTGAACTGCCACCAAATGAAGTCGGTCACGCTTGAAATTCATGCTTCTTGACTTTGTGTTGATACGAAGTGAACGGGAGCATGGGGTCAGTTATCAACTTAACTTACCCCTAACAGTGAGATCGACAGAACGTACAGTACACAGATACGAACGGAGAATCTCGGAAACCGAGTCGATGCTGATACACATGATCAAGAACTCATGCGAAATATTCGAAGATAAAATTTCTAATTGTAGTTAACCCGGTAAACTCAGTCAGTAGAACGCCCGACAGGCAAGTTATATACTTTGGCTGTCACGGTTTCGAACCACTTAACAGTCATAAACACTTTTCAAACTTTTTTTAATTGTTCAATTTTGTTTTTATTTTCTGAAACCGTAATATTTGTTTTAATTCATTCTAAAGGTTTTGATTGATGTATTGAAGATCGAATTTTTCAAAGGATTGCATAATTATCCACTGAACGATTTCCCACAATTACCCATTCTATTTTTAGTATTATCGGCTTTCGGGATAAGCCCTATCTGCGATTGTATCGAATGCGCGTGGTGGTCGTTAACCACTTTTAATCATAATGCACTTCTCAAACGGCATATTTCAAAAGGGAGAAAATCTCTTCCAATAATCATCTTTAGCTCATGCAGAACTTTTCACGCAGAAATGGGCGATAGAGCTTTTCTTTTCGCTTTCCATGGCAACACAAGAAAATGTAAACAGTTTGAATCAGGAAGAGGACACACATGTACGTATGAACTTGAACAATGACAGACTACATGAGAAAGAGATATATAAGAAACAGAAAGACAATTAAATATAAAAAAAAAGTACGACAAAAGGACTGGGTGGCCGAGTGGTAACGCACTTGCGCTCGGAAGCGAGAGGTTGCGAGTTCGACCCTGGGTCAGGGCGTTAGCAAATTTCTCCCCCCTTTCCTAACCTAGGTGGTGGGTTCAAGTGCTAGTCTTTCGGATGAGACGAAAAACCGAGGTCCCTTCGTGTACACTACATTGGGGTGTGCACGTTAAAGATCCCACGATTGACAAAAGGGTCTTTCCTGGCAAAATTGTAAAGGCATAGAAAAAAATGTCCACCAAAATACCCGTGTGACTTGGAATAATAGGCCGTGAAAAGTAGGATATGCGCCAAAATGGCTGCGATCTGCTGGTCGATGTGAATGCGTGATGTATTGTGTAAAAAAATCCATCTCACACGGCATAAATAGATCCCTGCGCCTTGAGTCCGAGTCTGGAGATACGCGCGCGATATAAGACTTCATATAACAAAATCGCCGGGCAGAAGAAAGGGAGAGCTGTGCAAAGGTTCGAAGGAGACAGACGAACAGAGAAAAGAAAATAGAAGAAGAAAAAAACCCCAGCAAAGGACAGCACTAGAGCCACCACTCACGAATATCTAGACACACAAGACAGACAGACAGACAGAAAAAATAACGGAAAAGACAGAGATGGTAGCAGAACAGAAAAGACAGAGCACTAACTAGAGCCACCAATCACGAATATCTAGACACACAAAACAGACAGACAGACAGAAAAAATAACGGAAAAGACAGAGATGGTAGCAGAACAGAAAAGACAGAGCACTAACTAGAGCCACCAATCACGAATATCTAGACACACAAAACAGACAAACAGAAAAAAAAGAACGGAAAAGACAGAGATGGTAGCAGAACAGAAAAGACAGAGCACTAACTAGAGCCACCAATCACGAATATCTAGACACACAAAACAGACAAACAGAAAAAAAAGAACGGAAAAGACAAAGAGGTAGCAGAACAGAAAAGACAGAGCACCACTACCACCGCACACGAACTAGCTCGCGTACCCTGAGATCCCATGACGTCACAGACGACGGGGCGGAGGCGTAGGTGGCGGTGATGGCGGAGGAAGAGGTGGAGAAGGAGGAAGAGGAGGAGGGGTTGACGCTGTCACCCATCTCCCCACAGCCCAATACCCAGTCGCTGCTGCTGTCGCTGCTGGCGGTACGGCGTGGCTGCGGCGGTTGTCGTAGTGGTCGTAGCAGCAGCGGCGGTGGCGGTGCTGGCTGTAGCAGCAACAGCAGTCTCACGGCACAGGCACCACTCCGTGGCAGCGGTAACTGGCTTGTGGTCGCAGCGTCGGCGATGGCGGTGAGGGTTGCCGCTGTCGTAGAGAGGCGTGCCGACGCCAGGAGGGTACCTACCTTGGCCCAGCCCCCTCTGGCCACCGGCACGG
Source organism: Littorina saxatilis (assembly GCF_037325665.1). Taxonomy (NCBI): domain Eukaryota; kingdom Metazoa; phylum Mollusca; class Gastropoda; order Littorinimorpha; family Littorinidae; genus Littorina; species Littorina saxatilis. The sequence goes on from NC_090246.1 coordinate 33,274,260, forward strand.
TGAGTGTCGCCATCCACAGACCCTCCCTGGCCCCTCCCAGAGATTCGGCTCCCCTCTTCCCAAGCCAATCCCAGTCCACGTCCAGCAAGCTGCTGCTTTGCTTGTGTAGGTGTGTGAGAGTCTGTCTGTCTCTGTGTGAGTCTGTCTCTGTGTGTGGGTGATCGAACTACTCCTGTCCGGGCCTCGCTTCCACTCCCCACATATCTCTCATTCTCGCAGGCTTGCCAGTAGTCATCGACTTTTTCCGCCTCCTCCATCACTTCGACCGCATTTGTCATTCCTTTCCCTTTCCTTACTCCTATGGCTATCTGTCTACTAGCGCAAGTAAAGTTCTCCCTAGGATGTGGAGTTTTATTTTGCTTTTCTTTGAAGTTCTGCTGGTTTCTTAGTATTGTTAATTACCAATAGACCGAACTTTTGGGGGTCCTGTCCCTCCCTTTTCTGTCTACTCCAGTGCAATACAGTGCTCCATAGGATGCCGAGTTATTGCTCTCCTTGGTAAACTAGTTCTGCGTATGTATATCAATCTTGTATCGTAGTACTAAATGACTGAACTTTTTTCTTCCTCTTTTCCTGTTTACAGCGGCAAAGGTTTGTCCGTCTACTGCAACAAACTCTCCTTGTCTACTGTAGCATAGTTCTTCTTGTCTCCTTGTTCATTGCAGCTAAGCTTTTGGATTTTGTATACTTCAGCAAAGTTGTCCTTGTCAATTGTAGGAATGTGTTCCTTGTCTACAGCAGCAACGTCTCATTGTGTATTACAGAAACATTCTTCTTGTCTGCTGCAGTAAAGTTTTCCTTGTGCACTGCAGAGACGTCGCCTTGTCTATCGCAGTAAAGTTCTTCTTGTCTGTTTCATCAAAATTCTCTTGGTCTACTGCAGTAAAGTTTTATTTGTGTACTGCAGAGACGTCGCCTTGTCTATCGCAGTAAAGTTCTTCTTGTCTGTTTCAGCAACATTCTCCTGGTCTACTGCAGCAAAGTTTTCTTTGTGTACTGCAGAGACGTCGCCTTGTCTATCGCAGTACAGTTCTTCTTGTCTGTTTCAGCAAAATTATCCTTGTCTACTGCAGTAAAGTTTTCCTTGTGTACTGCTGAGACGTCGCCTTGTCTATTGCAGCAGAATTCTTCTTGTCTATTGCAGCAATGTTTTGTGTGTGTCTGTTTCAGCTAAATTCTTGTCTACTGCAGAAAAAAATCGCCTTGTCTTATGCAGCAAAGGCCAAAGTTCTCCTTGTCAATTACTGCAGTCTCCTTTGTCTATTGCAGTGCTCAACATTCTTCTTGTCTACTGCAGTACACTTGTCCTGGTCTGTTGCAGCAAAGTCCTCCTTGTCTGTCTTCTGCAGCAAACGTCTCCTTGTTTAATTTGCAGAAAAATACTCTTTGTCTGCTGTCACAGAGTTCATCTTACGACGCCTAGTTCTTGCTTATCTTGGGTAGTACTGCCAATCTCGCTGATTTAGTTTACTATAAAAGGTGGAACTTCCTTTCTTATCTGTATTTATCTACAGCAGCCAAGCTCTCCCTAGGATACCAAGTTTTGTTCATCTTGGCAGTTTTTCTGGTATCTCACAATTGCCGATTTCTTGGACTGCAATTTTTTTTCAATTCCTTTCTGTTAGTGTACTGCTTAAAATAGAATGACGTGTTTTTGCTAAATCTTAATAGTTTTACTGGTTTCTGTCTCGTTAGTATTCGTTTATTATAAACTTTCTCGTCCCGACACTCTACCTATTATGTCCGTCGACGACAGCAACGATCTCCTTACTCTTGATTTAGATCTAGAGAGGAACATTTTAAAAGACAAGAGAGAAAGAGAGACTGAGGGGAGGGAGAGAGAGAGAGAGAGAGAGAGAGAGAGAGAGAGAGAGAGAGAGAGAGAGAGAGAAAGAGAGAGAGAGAGAGAGAGAGAGAGAGAGAGAGAGAGAGAGAGAGAGAGAGAGAGTTTGTGCAGTGAGCAAAGTTTGGAACTGCACAACTAACAAAAGCAGCAACATTTTAACCAGACTTCTATATCGCTCCTCTCACCTTCCCCTCAACCTCCAACCCTTCCCTCCGGCCCGCCCCCCCCCCATCTTCCTATCACTGAACGTGTAATTTTTGTTCCCCAAGTAAACACTTCACGGACGTTGAAAAATAGCGAAGAAGAGAAAAAAAGTAGTAGAAGAAGAAGGCGGCAGGGCGAAAAGATCGAAAACAATCAATGAAGACATTGGCGTTGCCCATAGCAACCAGACTTCGATATATTTACCGTGGCCGCATGGCAATGTTTTTGTCCTTACAAGAGGCTGGGGGTGCCTGAGAAATGAATGGTCAAGTGAGTAACCCGAGCGCGCAGCTGCAGAGCTCTGAGACAGAGATGGACTGCGGCCCTTTTGGCACAGTGCTGCGGACGCCATCTTTACGTTTGCTGCTGGTTTTGGCCCGCAACACAAGCGCATGATAACTTGTTTAATCCACTTTTGGCCCGCTACTATCATTCTGGGCTAGCTGAGATTTATATACTACGCTCAAAATCTGTTGGGATAATTTTTGAACGCGCACAACACTCTGCCAAAAAAAGATTGATTCTGTGATTGTTATGTAAATTGACATTTTCTTGCATATATACTGTCTCACTTTTACTGAGTAAATATTGTGACAGAAGAATATATGCAAAGAAAGAAAGAAAGAAAGAATGAGAGAAAGAAAGTGTATCCGTGTGCCGAAACACTACGATCACCTCGGGAAGCGAAGTGCAATCAAACAGGATTGAAAATGTTAGGGCTAATTTCTTAGCCCTATAAAAACTGTTATGCAAACCCGAAGGTTTCCATGAACATACAGACAATCGGAAACCACCAGACCCTATCACAAACATAATTCTACAATACACCGGTGTTGACTTTTATAGGCCAACAACTCGGGTGCAGAGTCTGCTGTGAAAGGAGCGGTAGCCTCCCCTGTCACAATCGCCCCCGTTTGAAATGAACTTCGTCCCGAAGTTCCGAACCGGGGGACCACTGTCCATCCCAAGTTCACAGAATGGGAACAGCACGAAAATGTTCAGTGGTCATATTATGCCATTACCTGAACATATCATGCCGAGTCCCATCCCTGCTCGCAAGCGCCAGATGTAACCGAGTGCAGAAACACTACGATCACCTCGGGAAGCGAAGTGTAATCAAACAGGATTGAAAATGTTAGGGCTAATTTCTTAGCCCTATAAAAACTGTTATGCAAACCCGAAGGTTTCCAAGAACATACAGACAATCGGAAACCACCAGACCCTATCACAAACAGAATTCTACAATACACCGGTGTTGACTTTTATAGGCCAAGAACTCGGGTGCAGAGTCTGCTGTGAAAGGAGCGGTAGCCTCCCCTGTCACAAAAGAAAGATAAAAAGATAGACAGACAGACAGACGGAAGAAATAAGGAAAGAAAGAAAGAGAGAAGTAACACATGGTAGAAAGAAAGAAAAAACCCAATTAAATTAACACACTTTAAATATCAGTGTTCCACTATGCGAATGGAACCTGCAAACAAAAAGGCTTTAAGTGCTGTTTGTTGCCATCGTCCAGTTTTGGTATATACACAATAATTATGACACAATACATTTTATATCCGAAGGGCGGGTTTTGTTTGAAAGCAAGCAGAGGATCTTAATTGACGATGCAAATCTGAAAACACGATTATTTAGAGGAACAAACCATTCTCAAAGATAAAAATATTTTCAATGTTGTTTTGTAACGCTTACATGTCTGTGCGCACGCGCGCGTTCGTGTGTGTGTGTGTGTGTGTGTGTGTGTGTGTGTGTGTGTGTGTGTGTGTGTGTGTGTGTGTGTATGTGTGGGCGTGACAGAGAGAGAGAGAGAGAGCGAGAGAGAGAGAGAGAGCTAGAGAGAGAGAGAGAGAGAGAGAGAGAGAGAAAGAGAGAGAGGGAGATAGAGAGAGAAAGAGAGAGAGAGACAGAGAGAGAGAGAGACAGAGAGAGAGAGAGAGAAAGAGAGAGAGAGAGAGAGAGAGAGAGAGAGAGAGAGAGAGAGAACCATCAGAGTTGATTAATTTGTGGAAATGAGCACCTGTGTGACCAGAGAGAGATTGCGAGAACCGTGTCGCGTCATGTATCGCTCGTATAGGGAGCATGCCAGAATACCGATTCATGTCTTTTCTGGGACTTTTACGAGGAAACGACTCTCTTTCATAACAACTGAGAATGTTGCGACAAGATCACACGTACCGGCAGGCAGGGGTTGGCAATAAAAGTGCGTTTTTTGTGTGCAAAAACACAAACAAATAAACAAACAAACAAACAAAGATATGATTAGAGAGAGAGTGAGAGGGGAGAGAGAGAGAGAGAGAGAGAGAGAGAGAGACAGACAGACAGAGAGAGAGACAGAGAGAGAGAGAGAGAGACAGAGAGAGAGAGAGACAGAGAGAGAGCGAGAGAGTGCGAGAGAGAGAGAGATACAGAGAGAGAGAGAGACAGAGAGAGAGAGAGACAGAAAGACAGAGAGAGACAGAGAGAGAGAGACAGAGACAGAGAGACAGAGACAGAGAGAGACAGAGAGAGAGAGAGAAAGAGAGAGAGATAAAGAGAGAGAGAGAGAGAGAGAGAGAGAGAGAGAGAGAGAGAGAGAGAGAGAGAGAGACACTGACACTGACACTGACACAGTTTGATTGAATATGGGCCTACAACCCCTTTCAATGGGGGGGGGGGGGGGGTACACATGAATCACAGGAAAAAATAGAAAACATGATATTTAAACGTATGCAAAATACACAGTGGTTTGCTCCAAGCTTTCCTCTATCAATAATCTTGCACATCAATGCTGCCTAATATACAGGGTGTACCACAAAAAGAGGGACAAAAAGAAACTGTAATAGTTTCTACAAATACAAGAATTTTCGCAAGATTTTTTTCACCAGATGTGGACAACATCTCAAATTTTTATTATACCAAAGCATTTCGAAATCGAAGAACATTTGGTTGCTCTTGTCAGTAATTGATGACATGTTCAATCCAGGCCCCGCGCTGCTGGATGACGTGGGCCACAAAAAGAGGGACAAAATCAAACTCTCATATTTTCTAAGAAAATAATTGTTTCTTTCTGATTTTCAGGTGATATATCCAGAAGACCTGTAAGTTTTATCTGACAGAAGAATGGACCCCTACGATCACTTTTCCGTCGAAGAGAGGACCAAGATTGTGGAACAGTAGTCGCCTACTCTGGTTCAAAGACAGTTTCGACGCGAACACCCTGGAAAGAAAATACCACATCGTCATACTATCACACGCTTGGTTGATAAGTTCAGAAACACTGGTAGTGTGGTTACCAACAACAAAGGACATTCTGGTCAGAAAGAAACAATTATTTTCTTAGAAAATATGAGAGTTTGATTTTGTCCCTCTTTTTGTGGCCCACCCTGTATACATACAACCGAACAATAAATACAGCAACAACAAAACCTTCAGCGACAATCAATCCTCATTATTATTTAACATTGACAATCTTAACTGAAATGCAAAAAACAAAAACTTTGCTAAATCTACAATAGTTTCTGTGTCTTGTTTTTTAAACATGATAATCATACTGCCCAACTGATCACCAACACTTAAAAACTGTGCTAAATACTTTATTCTTAACTCACAATATGTTTGGCATTCAAACAAAAAATGGATTTCGGTCTCTAATTTATCTTCACAAAAGGGGCAACACTTGTTTTCTGTTGAATTTTGGAAGCGATATCTGTGGATATTTATCTGTGAAACGCCCATTCTAAATTGAGCGATGACATTTCTGTACACATCTTTCCATACAATGTCCACATAACGTTCTTTTTCAAAACAGGCTTTATATTTTCCATACAGTGATAGGCGCTCACTCGAGTCCAAATGATTACGCCAATCATGACAGAAGGAACTGCAGAGCCTCTCCTTCAGTTCTGCAAAAAACACCCTCTCGTTTCCACATCCAAACATCCAAACTTGGTAAAATCCATTTTCACACAGAACTGCCTTTACATGCGTTACCCATGTGATACCACCTTTTTCGTGGAGGTTGAACAACATTTTTTATGCCTTCTTTGAATAAAAATTGTCTGGCTGTCTCAATAACCGTAACCAATATTTAATCAACCTTGTGACTGTTGTCACCCAAAGAGGATACCTACCCAATTCACCATACACAACATCATTGGGAGTTTTATCTACTACGTGCAGAAACCGTTTACATGCCAATAAATGAACACGTTCCAATTGGTCATACTTCTCATAACCCCAAATTTCGGCTCCATATGATAATATTGGCAATACTTGCGCATCAAATAACTTAAAAAATACATCAACTGAGTTACAACCCATGTTCTTTAAAGTATTCAGAATTTCGATCGTGCTTCGCTTTGCTCTTGTTGCTGCGTCTTCAATTGCGACGCCATAACTACGTCTTGTTGAAAAGGTGAGGCCAAGATATTTATACGAATTTACAACCTCCAACTGATTCCCATCAAAAATCCAGAGAGAGAGAGAGAGAGAGAGAGAGAGAGAGAGAGAGAGAGAGAGAGAGAGAGAGAGAGAGAGAGAGAGAGAGAGAGAGAGAGAGATAGAGACAGAGACAGAGTCAAAGAGAGGTTTGTTTCATCAAGATGTTAAATGTAGGACAGTACATGTGCGCGCTGGTGACAGCGATAATGAGAGTAATTACCAAACAGCGTTTTCAAGCTGGTGCATGGAAAAGTCAGGAGCGCGTTTTCTACGTCTGTTTCGTCGCCAAAAACATCGTGTCTGGAATGACTGACTTGTTTGCCTGTTCAGTTTGCATCGATTATTTTACGAGTTTTGGAGGATAAACGTTTGGGCACTATTTTACTGAATGGGAAAAAAGTATATATTTTGTATATGTTAGCACGAGCGGTTGGATCTCAGTATGAAGATTAGCGCTGTAACAACCAAACCAAAACACAAACCAAAAACAGAAAAAAATATTAAACGAGAGCAAAACAATTTCCGAAACAAAAGCGTGTTTGTGTGCGTGTGCGCACGCGTTGTGTGTGTGTGTGTATGTGTGTGTGTGTGTGTGTGTATGTGTGTGTGTGTAGTGTGTGTGTGTGTAGTGTGTGTGTGTGTGTGTGTGTGCGTGTGTGTGTGTGTATGTGTGTGTGTGTGTGTGTGTGTGTGTGTGTGTGTGTGTGTGTGTATCTGTATGTGTGTGTATGTCAAAATAGAAGGAACTTTAAAGACGCTTTGAACAGAAAACCTTTACATTAAAAACAATTTATAAAAAGCGGAAAATCTGTATTCGTGGATGGGGTCTTAAAATAAAACAGAATATCGAATTCTGTTCTTACCAATGTTGAGGACTTTAGATTAAAAGAGTGACTCCGGTGTACCGCAACCGCTACTCGATCGTCAGCGAAGACTTTGAACGGTGATTGTACGAGACTCCAAATGAACATAATCCCCGCAAGGAGCGTGCATCTTGCCCGTTCCATCGACCCAAGCGAAGGGCAATTAAGAAGCTCAAAGCGCTAACCGCCCTCAAACTGGGGGAAAAATTCCACCCACGGGACTCACCCAGACGTTGAGAAATTGAAAGCTGTTAAAGTTAAATGACATGAACGATAAGGGATTGATGAGATATAAGTGACGATTATCAGGATTTGCGAGGCACAATTCTGGGGAGATGCAGACTTCTTTTATTTCCCTTGGGAACATTTTTTTGTATGTGTGTGTAAAACCTTTAGAAATAAAACAAGTGGGTTTGATAGTGCTTCTCTTGAAGGGAGGGATCTAACTTTGACTATAGCTCTTTGCGTGCGCAGAAAAAGACTGCTGCATCAGCGAATATAAACCATGAACTTGTTTTTACATTTAGTCAAGTTTTGACTAAATGTTTTAACATACAGGGGGAATCGAGACGAGGGTCGTGGTGTATGTGTGTGTGTGTGTGTGTGTGTGTGTGTGTGTGTGTGTGTGTGTGTGTGTGTGTGTGTGTGTGTGTCTGTGCGTGTGTGTGTGTAGAGCGATTCAGACTAAACTACTGGACCGATCTTTATGAAATTTGACATGAGAGTTCCTGGGAATGATATCCCCGGACGTTTTTTTCCTTTTTTCAAAAAATACCTTTGATGACGTCATATCCGGCTTTTTGTAAAAGTTGAGGCGGCACTGTCACACCCTCATTTTTCAATCAAATTGATTGAAATTTTGGCAAAGCAATCTTTGACAAAGGCCGGGGTTTGGTATTGCATTTCAGCGTGGTGGCTTAAAAACTAATCAGTGAGTTTGGTCATTAAAAATCGGAAACTTGTAATTAATTTGTTTTTATTAAACGATCCAAAAACAATTTCATCTTATTGTTCGTCATTTTCTGATTCCAAAAACATATAAATATGTTATATTTGGATTAAAAACAAGCTCTGAAAATTAAAAATATAAAAATTATGATCAAAATTAAATTTCCGAAATCGATTTAAAAACAATGTCATCTTATTCCTTGTCGGTTCCTGATTCCAAAAACATATAGATATGATATGTTTGGATTAAAAACACGCTCAGAAAGTTAAAACGAAGAGAGGTACAGAAAAGCGTGCTATGCAGCACAGCGAAACCACTACAGCGCTGAACAGGCTCGTCAGTTTCACTCCGTTTTGCACAAGCGGCGGACTACGGTCATTGTGAAAAAATGCAGTGCGTTCAGTTTCATTCTGTGAGGTCGACAGAGCTTGACTAAATGTTGTATTTTCGCCTTACGCGACTTGTTTTTCCTTTTTTTCTCTTCATTATTCTGACTTCACCGGACGAGCTTGGGTGTTTACACGCCAACACGCACATTTATTTTGGCGTAAGAAACCATACAATTGGAAGAAAGAACGTGATGATCTCTTGTTTCGTTTTCTTTCCGTTATATTGTTGTTGTTTTTTGTTGGAAGGCGGAATTTGATGGGAGAAATTGAAAGGTACGATTAACTGATTCAATTCCCTGTAACGTAAATATAGGGAGCAATTGCTATAAATGACAACATTATAGGCGATTTCTCCGCTAACTTCTAAAAGGACTTCTTCCGCTTGCATTACAGATGATCACAGCTCCAGCGAGGCAGTCAAGAAATCAATCATTTTCTCCACATTCACTCCCCAAAAAGGCACAGAAACTCAGAAAATGTTCTTTCACTTAGCGCCGACCTTTGACCCGGAATGGGAACTGGCGTGACGTCACGAAACAATTTCGGCCCACTAGCTATAATATCTTGATTGAGGGACGTTTCCCTCGATTTTCGTTTCCGATATTTGCCTTTGAAAAAAGCGGACATCTAGTCCGCTGGAAATATTGGCGGAAGTGCTAGGCTGGCAAGTACTTTAGGACGGAGTGGCGTTGACAAATTGATCCCAGGAAAACATTTGACGCGAGAAGAGGAAAGTCACTTCTTTCTGCACTTCTTGTGACGCCTACGCTTGGCGTTTCGTTTTTGTAGCCCCCCGTCAGTAAAGTGTGATGAAGATGGATTTTTGTAAATGAGGTTTTGATTGGTTCTCTTTCGATTAACTTTTTTTTCCTGGTAATAAAAGCAGCCAAGACAGCGACTAGAAACATGTTATTTTTTAAACAACAACAAGCAATCAAAACTAAAAAAGGAGAAACACCAGAAGAAGTCATCCCACCTCCACCATCAAGGCTGTCATCGTTCTGATCTTCATCATAATCAACAGTAGCAGCAGTAGTCGCTTTTGCTCGGAAAAGGTGCTGAAAACTGGATACCTCCCATAAATTAAAGGCTAATGACGTAGATCATACTTACATTTCTGCATGCAAGATTCTGCTCAAGACTTGTGGGAAAACTGGACAAGGCCTGTACTCAAGAACTGACGTACGATTATTCACTTTTGCCCATTACCCGCCAGGTTATTATTTTTTTTCTTACTTAAACAACTTTTTTATTTTTTATTTTTTTAAACAATCCCACTCCGGTTTCTTCTTCGGTGTTTTTTTCCACACACATATGGCTGCTCATGAAAGTAATCGTTCCCTATCCTGATATTGTAAACCACGGTTAAATCTCCTGGCATTATATGCTTATATCGACCCATTAATTAATTTACTGTTCAAGTTGTGTGGTCTATCCGGCAATATATGTTGCAAACTCTGAACAATGTGAGTCTGTAACTGACGAAACCTCGAAAAAACAAGTTTTTTGAGTTTAAAACATAGAACACATAATTAATGTCATATTTTTTTCTTCAGTTGTTACGTTCGACTCAAAATATACACGCTATAATCAGTTCATCATGTTAGATTCCACCCTCTTTCTGGACTTCACCGTTGTGTGGAGAATGGTGTAAAAACAAAACAAAACATATTCTGTTTGCCCCATTACATCGTCTGTGCAGGAAAGAGTATTCACGCGCCATTAGAACGTTATTTGTGTGTGAGGAAAATGTGCCTTCCTGACCAATTTCCCGTTTCCCGGTTCACTTCCGGTATTTACTACTGACCTACTTCCCAGCTAAAAGGCAGACGTAGCGATGAAGAAAATTTAAAACGACATGTAAAGAAGCTGACTTGCTTGAATAGCTATTTCCTGGAGAGAAAAAAGATAATTTGCTGGAACTTTTTGTCATCTTTCATCAAGTTCGAAGAACCCCCAAATATATTTTTTTTAGCATGTATCCAAGTTGTTAAAATAAAATCTGATTGATACAAAACACAATTTCAAATGTTACAACTTGTCGTTTCGTAAACTTACCTTTCGTGATGTGTTTTCTATTTTTGTTTATAGTCCTGATGTTTTGATGTTAGAAATCTATTTCAGGTTTTCATACTTCTTCGTCAAATTCGTAGCTAGAAACCTGTAAATAACAAATCAAAATGTGGGCTAAAAAATACTCTGGACAGGACGATAAGTCTGCGGGTTCTGTGTTAATTCAATGATACCATCATGTAAACCTACAGAGATCTGTCCAGACGTTCACGTGGTGTAAGAGAGTTCTTCAACTTGGACGTATACGAAAAGTCAACAGCCTGACAGAGTAGTTAGTTAGTTAGTTAGTTAGTTAGTTAGTTAGTTGTTGCTTTTTGGGTCCAGCGGACCATATAGGCCAAATCAGGACCCCTGCAGAGTAGTAACCTTTTGTTAAAATCGATACAGTTGATTGAAGCAGGAGGTATTTACTATATCATTTCAGCATACGAAACGAAACAAAAACAAACCCACTGTATAGAAAGAATGTATGCACGTGGAAAGATGTTTTAATCCCATGTAAAAGCTTGGCAGGATCTATGCGGATTTACAAATAGGGTTACATTGTAAGAAGTTTCGATAGGGGAAAGCTTTCCTTGGGGTCATTCTCAGAGGCACGGTCTAAAAGCGTAAAGTTCAAAGAAGATCGTTGGAAACTGGCTACGTGACAGGCTTGGGTGTGGTAATATAAAACTATTACTGAGAAAAAAAAAGAAAAAGAAACTGTTCAGTTTTCCTTGTATGGGGGTTGACATTGGACATTGGGGGGGGGGGGGGGGGTGTCATGGTATTGTCAGTGAGGCATTAACACTTCGAAAGACACGAAGGTAAAACTGCAAGTCACGCGCTCAATAACCAACCATTTATACGCACAAAAATGTAATTCCATGGTCATGACAGGATGAAATTACGATCAGGTATTTTTTCAAAATGGTTGTGATTATATATAACTAAATGAAAACAACACATGCACCATTTTTTTTCAGTCCAGGGACAAAATGCTTGATACCCCGTCCATTAATGTGATTTACAATGCAATTACCGGCAAAGAAAACGATGGTTTTAGTAACACAAGCTGTGTCTGTATCGCAGGAATGTGTACAAACAACGTGTCTCTACAAGGAAGTTCCAAAATATTGTCATTATGCACCCAGGAGTGGATTTCTGTGTCGGGTATTTCCATGACACAATGCCTACGTTGAACACACATTTCGTGATAACACAACATTTACGAAAAAAAAGAATATTATCTGCATAAACATGTGGATCACGCCTTTTACACTTACACGTCGTTTGGACTCTCTGCTAGTAGTATACTGAAAATTAACATGTGTTTTTCGTCAAGAGAGGAATGTCACAAGGTTGCTGCTTTCAAGCTGCTGATTTTCAGCAAGCTAAAACGGCAAACAAATAGACAAGAAAACAAGTCGCGTGAAGCGAATCAAAACATTTAGTCAATTTGTCGGTCAAAAACTAAAGGATGGAAATTAGAAACCAGTCATCACCAAGACTAAATGTAGAACGTCTTGGATAGCCGAAGACCGAGACGGGTCACGGTCGTCTCCGAAGCACAGTCACTTTTACATCTGTTTGTGAAGATTTCATTTTAATGACAACTTTAATGAACAAACTAATTCATTAATTATTTTTGTAAGCTTTCGAGATGAAATACAATTTCATAGTCCGCACTGTGATTGCTTAACCCAAATGTTATTCTATTTGATTGAAAAATAAGGGCGTGACAGTGCAGCCTCAACTTGTGTAAAACCCGGATATAACGTCATCAAAGACACCTAACGAAAAAAATGAAAAAGTGGTGGGGATATTACTTTGAAAAGTTTGTATTGTAAGTTTCATGAGGACTTGACCAATAGTTGTCTATGAATGGCTCTACACACACACAAACACACACAAACACATACACACATACGTGTCTGAGGGGGGATATCTGGACATTTGCCGCAAAGAAATATGTGTTATATCTGGACTTGTTTATTTCTAAAGCTACAGACACGGAGTGCGAGTGTAAACATGTGTTAGACTTTAAGAATACTTTTTGAGATAAAAAAAAAAACCCACTCATTATTGAAAGTTACACACCCAAAAACAGAGATTCTGAAACACGTGTTATATCTGGACATCTGCCACCTAAAAGTGAGTGATAGCCGGACATATGACCGGAAAGCTGTAAATACTATCAACTTTATCAAAATGGCGTTACATATGCGTGGTAGTACAAAAAAGCTACCAGTAATCCCAAATTATTTTTTTTTGACAGGGACAAACCAAGGGGAACTTTAACGCCTCTCGGCGTATTTTTTGAGACAAATGTCTCCGCAGCTGATAGTTGGTAGCCTTTATTGGATGTCGTTATTCAAATGCAATCCGTCAGAGACAGAAAGCGTAGAAAGGAATTACGTTGTATTGTTTTCCTGATTTGCCTGGCTCAGGTCGGGAAATTCAGGACCAAAATGACCCAAGGTGCAACTCATTCCTTTTGATGAGTTTCAAGTTTCTTATAAAAGTTTTCGCAGCTGTTGGTAGACTTTATTGGATGTCGTTATTCATATGTATCCGTCAGAGACAGAGAGCTTAAAAAGGAATTACGTAATTGGTAGACTTTATTGGATGTCGTTATTCAAATGCAATCCGTCAGAGACAGAAAGCTTAGAAAGGAATTACGTTGTATTGTTTTCCTGCTTTGCCTGGCTCAGGTCGGGAAATTCAGGACCGAAATGACCCAAGGTGCAACTCATTCCTTTTGATGAGTTTCAAGTTTCTTAAAAGTTTTTGCAGCTGTTGGTAGACTTTATTGGATGTCGTTATTCAAATGTATCCGTCAGAGACAGAGAGCTTAGAAAGGAATTACGTAATTGGTAGACTTTATTGGATGTCGTTATTCAAATTACAAACCGACACAGACAGAAAGCTTAGAATGTTTTTGTTTTTGTGGTTTTTTTGCGCATGAAAAGACTTCAGGCCAGATTTTCTTTACAAAACCGGGGAGGTAGGGTAGGGGAAGGTTTTTTTTTTTTTGAGCATGAAAAGACTAGGTGTCTAAAGCAGAGTTCCACTATACTTTTTGGTTTGAAACGTTCACAAAAGCTTTGGGTATTACCAAATGTAGGCAACTAGATGCTACAATGAATATATATATATATATCGCAATAATTGATCATTTATGTCAAAAAGTGGAGATTTGTGCGCATGTTCGGGGTTATGCTCGATACAGACTAACACAGAACACCCAAACCCTAATGGGGAGCTACCGGCACGGTTGGTCTAGTGGTAAGGCGTCCGCCCCGTGATCGGGAGGTCGTGGGTTCGAACCCCGGCCGGGTCATACCTAAGACTTTAAAATTGGCAATCTAGTGGCTGCTCCGGCCTGGCGTCTGGCATTATGGGGTTAGTGCTAGGACTGGTTGGTCCGGTGTCAGAATAATGTGACTGGGTGAGACATGAAGCCTGTGCTGCGACTTCTGTCTTGTGTGTGGCGCACGTTATATGTCAAAGCAGCACCGCCCTGATATGGCCCTTCGTGGTCGGCTGGGCGTTAAGCAAACAAACAAACAAACAAATAATGGGGAGCTGGGCCAATGTAAAAGCAATGTTTTGGCGTCAAAACATTTTTCAGATTGCTTCTAGATTTCTCTCAAAATTAATTAACTAGTTTAATCGATGTGCCAGCTCTGAGCAATAGCAAAATGGGCGGAGCTTAGGTTTGTTCCAGCTCTGACGCAATTCGCAAAACGGACAATATAAGGCCCGTATAGATGAAATATGTACTCCTGATGATAGAATAGCATATATTTAACACTTCCTATCAGTGGATGCATCAAAGTGGTGAAATCTTCATCTTATGCGGCAAAAACGAAATGTTCCAGCTCTGAGGTGTTTGATCTCCCTTTCCCCGTCGCGATATAACCTTCTTGGTTGAAAACGACGTTAAACACCAAATAAAGAAAGAAAGAAAGAGCCGGGGGAGTAACGAGCTGATCCCGATTATATGATAAATGTTATGACCTTATGTTTTAAAATAAAGTCTTGAGACAGGGGTTCCACTGTAGCATACACAGGCTAGGGTATGATTTAAAGGCAAAAGTGTTTAAAAAAAAAGTACAGGTTACTTACATTTTTTGGTGTAAGTTAGACACGAAACCAGCACAACATAGTAGCAGAATGATAATACATGTATTTTGAAGGAATATGGAGCCTTGGAGGACAAAATAAACAACAAAAACCACTACTACCACAACATTTACTTTTTTTTAATATCAAAGTTCTAAGAGAAGATTTTTTTTCTAAAAACTGAGCTTGATTTACAAAACCTGACTGATACAAAAGCATAAAATCCAATATATGTCAGCAAACATAAAACCAACAAAAATATTAGTTTTAATTCAAAATCTAGCTGTTCTAAATTCAAAATATAGTTAAAAAGCAACTTGCTCATGTCATAGTAATAAAACAACCTCATATTATGTTAAACTGCGAAAAAAAAGTGTGTGTGAACAGGGATTGTTACTCAGGTTGTATCCGGACAAACACAAAACACAAAAAGTAACACAATGTGTGTTATATCCCGACATTTTGCTAAATTGTGAAAATGTAGGCAAATTCAATTATTTATATGTATTACACATTATTTCAAGCCTCCATAATTATTTTGGAGTGATTTTGAAGACGTGTTTTATTTGGACGTCGAATTAAAATTATGAGTCCAAGTAAAGCACTAAATTTCGCGCGGGAGTCGAGCTATCCCACCATAAACACATACACACACACACACACCATCAACCACGTCTCGATTGAAAGTCTATGTTAAACCATTAGTCAAAACACAACAAAATGTAAAAACATGGTTAGGAAAAATTTTACTTTATTGTTTCAGATACGCAACCAAATGCAAAGTTTTCTTGATTTGATTTTTTTGTTTTTGTTTTTTGTTTGCTTAACGCCCAGCCGACCACGAAGGGCCATATCAGGGCGGTGCTGCTTTGACATATAACGTGCGCCACACACAAGACAGAAGTCGCAGCACAGGCTTCATGTCTCACCCAGTCACATTATTCTGACACCGGACCAACCAGTCCTAGCACTAACCCCATAATGCCAGACGCCAGGCGGAGCAGCCACTAGATTGCCAATTTTAAAGTCTTAGGTTCGAACCCACGACCTCCCGATCACGGGGCGGACGCCTTACCACTAGGCCAACCGTGCCGGTCTCTTGATTTGATGAAAAATGATGGTTTCATTTCTTTCTTGAAGTAGGCCACCCCCTTCTTCACAGTACTCTAATAATGAGCCTTTAATCTTCGAACTGCACCGTCCCAAGTATTTAGAAAAAACGAGTTATCTTCTTTTTCTCCATTCCAGCCTTGGAGAAAAAGACTATGGATCATTTTACCCCTTCAAATTCTTATTGGACATAGTCAAAGATCCGAACGCCAAGTAGGGTAGGAGGGTCCAGGGGCATGCCCCCTCCCCCCACACCCGAACATGTTTTGATCAAATATGGACGGTAAAAAGGTAAATAGTGCAAATGGGAGCCATGTGAGCTTAGGATTTACCACTCAGTCATATTAACAAATGGTGTGTGTGTGTTTGTGCGTGTGTGTGTGTAAATAGAATAGAATAGAATAGAATAGAATAGAATAGAATAGAATAATGTTTATTGTCATGAACCAGTAAAGTTATTGACACAACAAACAACAAATAATGCATTATACAATGCTAAAACAATCCGTAACAAATTTGCCAAGACGAACTTGAACTTCGTCTTCTAAAAATAAGTTACTTGGATTTTTGTTAGCATATTTTCATATTGATATGTGAAGCATCTTCTTTAAATTCATCCCTTAATTTAACATATTTATTGCATTTATCTAGAAAATGTATTTCATCTTCTATGACATTGCATTCAATACAAAGACGATTTTCTTTAGGGATATTCTGATGTCTTCCACTTTCAATTTTTAGACAATGTGTGCTAGTCCTTAATCTGCTTAACATCTTTCTGTGTTTATTATTCTTAATTTGTATTAAGTATGACTGCATTTCGTAAGATTTACTGATCATAGAATAAAACTTAAGCCTGGAATATGTATCTGATTTTTCTTTTGTCCAGTATCTTATATATTCCTCTTGTTGTTTTTTGTCAATGGCAAACTTTAATTTGTGTACATTTAATGTAGATTGGTTATGCCAAACGTGACTAAAACCTAAGTTACAAAGAGATTGTCTAACAAATTGTAGCCATGGCGTTTCTGTCGGATGGTGCAACATTGAGTCATATAATTGATGTATATACGAATCTTGTTTGGAGTCTAGAATATGCGCCCAGAATGCTATTGTTTGTGATAGCATTTTTAATCCTAAAGGGAACCTTCCTAATTCCCCCAGTATGTGTGTGTGTGTGTGTGTGTGTGTGTGTGTGTGTGTGTGTGTGTGTGTGTGTGTGCACGTATGGGTAATTCTCAGATTGTATGCGCCATAGTGGTTACTAGTAGAATACAAGGTACATCGCACCTAATTTCTTTATAAAGCGTCGGAACGCAGAATAACCATTTTTCTTGAAGGCATCTATGAAAGAAGGAAAACAAATACAACAAAGAAACTCAGAAAGCAAGAAAGCAAGAAATAAAGAAAAAAATGAAAAAAGACATAAAAAAAGTGAACAAAGCAACAAAGAAGCAAACACATCCTAGGTTGTTTCGTATCAGTCGAAATTTGTGCAAAAAAGGCAAAACTTATTTTTTGCTCTCATTATTACATTAATCTCTCTCCCACTCACAACCTTCTTATTTTTTTCTTATTTTTAAATCGCAGCAGAATATAATTTTCTTCACACGATCCAGTTCCACTGTACCACGCCACGATTCCACAGACAGCATCAGCCAAAATTCACAAGCGCTTAGAATTGAGCAGAGAGTTAATTCGGCTTTTGATCATTCTCCGCAACACAAGTCCTTTATCACGAAAATCAATTACAGCCCAAAAACCACGCCAGTAAAAGCAGGAATTTTGTCGATGAATGAAAGGAATCGTTCGGCACGATTGACTTTTTGTTTGGAAGCTAAGGAGATCAACTGTTATTTTTGGATGGAGATTTGTTTCCGGTCTACCCCGGAGATTTATCAGAGTATATGATCAAAGTCATAGTAGAGGTATGA